>NW_028143493.1:0-82201 GCF_977018435.1 Lepisma saccharinum | reverse complement strand
CACTGCTTTTTTAGTTGTTTCGCGCATTGCATGGCAGAATTATCTGCGCTGGACTCTACCCAGTGCGGCGACCCGTTCACCCAGCGATGCGTCTCTGCTCACGAACCTTTCGAAAGCTGCGTGCTCTAACTTTCTGTCTGCTTTGTGATGTGCATCCAGATCTGTCTGTGTGGTGTTGTAAGCAATGTTGTGATTTTTGCATGCGGCGTCCAACAAATTCACACCCTTGTCCCCTCTCTCCAATTTTTTCTTGAGTTTGGTACCCGGTCTGCAGTACTGGTAGCCAGGTAAATGCATCTCAAAAGGTAACTTGTTACCTTTTGACAACAGGCACCTGTACGTGTTCTCGAAAAGTTTGGAGCAATCCAAATACCAGTAACTGATGAAACTGTACGATGGTCTGGACATTGCAACGTTCGCCTCGGAAATAAAACCACTCGACGATTGTCGTGAAAATTTAGTTGTTGTGTTCGACGACGCCATCTTGGAAAATCAAAATGAAATTCGCAACTTTTTCACGCAAGGTCGTCACAAAAAAAATGGATTGCTTCTACCTAGCTCAAACGTTTTCCAAAATTCCAAAACAGTTAGTACGCGACAACGCTAATTTCATATGTTTGTTTCGTCAAGATCACGCCAACCTCAAGCACGCGTACGATGACTACGTAGACGAAGACATGAACTACAATCAATTTTCGGAACGCTGCTGCTCTACTTGCTGGAACGGTGACGATTTCGGATTCGCGACGATCGACATGACGAGGAAACCCAACGACGGAAAATACAGAAACAAAATCAACGACTTTCTAAACGTTGCAACGTTGTGAGAAACGACGTTTATTTATATACGTATATACGTATATACGTATATAAATAAACGTCGTTTCTCACAACGTTGCAACGTTTAGAAAGTCGTTGATTTTGTTTCTGTATTTTCCGTCGTTGGGTTTCCTCGTCATGTCGATCGTCGCGAATCCGAAATCGTCACCGTTCCAGCAAGTAGAGCAGCAGCGTTCCGAAAATTGATTGTAGTTCATGTCTTCGTCTACGTAGTCATCGTACGCGTGCTTGAGGTTGGTGTGATCTTGACGAAACAAACATATGAAATTAGCGTTGTCGCGTACTAACTGTTTTGGAATTTTGGAAAACGTTTGAGCTAGGTAGAAGCAATCCATTTTTTTTGTGACGACCTTGCGTGAAAAAGTTGCGAATTTCATTTTGATTTTCCAAGATGGCGTCGTCGAACACAACAACTAAATTTTCACGACAATCGTCGAGTGGTTTTATTTCCGAGGCGAACGTTGCAATGTCCAGACCATCGTACAGTTTCATCAGTTACTGGTATTTGGATTGCTCCAAACTTTTCGAGAACACGTACAGGTGCCTGTTGTCAAAAGGTAACAAGTTACCTTTTGAGATGCATTTACCTGGCTACCAGTACTGCAGACCGGGTACCAAACTCAAGAAAAAATTGGAGAGAGGGGACAAGGGTGTGAATTTGTTGGACGCCGCATGCAAAAATCACAACATTGCTTACAACACCACACAGACAGATCTGGATGCACATCACAAAGCAGACAGAAAGTTAGAGCACGCAGCTTTCGAAAGGTTCGTGAGCAGAGACGCATCGCTGGGTGAACGGGTCGCCGCACTGGGTAGAGTCCAGCGCAGATAATTCTGCCATGCAATGCGCGAAACAACTAAAAAAGCAGTGTTGCTAATGGAGCAGATAGAAAAATCGCTGCAGTGCGCCGATGCACAGTTGTTACATACAACAATAAAATTAGAGAATTCAGGTCTATCTAACGTTGAGTTTTAAACGTCATGCATTACACCAGGACTAGGATTAATATGTACTAACAAGTGACTTTGTATGTAGCTACATACATATGGACTAAAAATTCGCAAAATATGAACTAGCACATAAGTAAAATTACCAAAAATGCTGCAAAGAAGACTTCTTCATACGATTCCTTATTTGAGTAATTTCAAACAAAATAAAAAAATATATATATTATTTTTCATTGCATTAATGCACTGGTGGCGTTCTAACTTTTCACTTCCAAAACCCGTATACACTGGTATGGAACTGCAACGGCAGATAATAACATGCCAACGTGTTAAACCGCTACAATTGCACAATATTCCTAACTAAAACATCAAAATATAAAATAAATAATAAGACTTCTTATGCTATTTCAATACTATTCAGCGCAAAAGAATATCTCGCTCGATCACAGTTTTCAATAGGCTTATCACCCATCAAAGCATGGCAATTTTAACACAGAAAACAATATGTATCGCATTAAGCAGTAAAAATGACAGCCTCCTCTATGCAATTTCTACAAGAACACGTGCCGGAGCCAGAGTTGAAATGATGTTGGAGCTACATAATTTATTTATTTTGAATAATTCCAAAATTATGAAATATGAACAATTTGTTGCTGCTGTTCGCTGCTCTCTTGCCAAAATGCTTTATTGGGATGCTAACACCATGACTGGCTTCCTCCTTCATGAACTCGTGCACGTTGCTTAGAATTTCCCGAGCTTGGCTATGCAAGGTTTTTGATTTCAACTTCGACAGAACTGAAGGCATTATGGAATTTAACGTTCATTAGCAAACACACACTTTTACATACACACACGCAATACACGCACACAACGTCAAACCGGTCAAATACTTAGTATAAAATAAAAATATGGTGCTTCCAATCCAACAAAACTCACCGCCACTTTACCTGCCTTTTCCCCTTCCATGACAGAAATAGTACTTCATTATTACAGTTGGCAACACTAGTTACTAGCTAGCCAATAAACATGCACTGCATAAAAAAAGCAAGCACTACGCCGTGCTATATTGCCACATTAGCGTCCCTACCGAACGGTGGGAACCGCGAGCTGGAGCGCTATTCAATTGTTTTCAATGATGTTTGCACGAGTGTGTCCAGGAATGGAATAACAATGTGGCAACAATAGCGAAGGTTATCAAGCAGGGTAGAACACATGATGCTAAGAGAGAGGGAGACGAAACGAAAATTCGTTTCTACGCAACGGTAAATTTACGTGTGTGGCACTCTACCACCATCGCCATGAACACGAAACAAAAATTGGGGTAGGGTATATAATTAACATAGAGTGAAAAATAATAATAATAACAACATGTCTCGTATAACTAATTTGCCGCCCGAGCTACTATGTAAAATATTTAAACACGCAGTAAACGGAGATTGTAAGGATGTAGGGAAACTTGTAATCATAGCAAGAACAACGCCGGAATTTCGCATCCCTTGTGAAATGGTTCTCAAGAACCATCTTCGGGAGATCAGCAGTCTGAGGTGCAGTGATCTCAACATTCTGCTTTCGGCTGCAGAGGAAAAATTGAATGAGAGGTTGGACGAATTGGACGAGGCAATGCAGGGAAGAAGACTGTACACAGTAGATTGGTACAAGTCTATGCAGGAGACGGAAGATATCATTACGCACATCATCGCGTTTTCCGAAGCACGGACTTTCTTCCTCTGTTAAAAAAATAATAATATATATACGTGTCAAAAAAAACAACTTGAAGTTGGCAATAGAAATATTTTTTCCACACTTAGAGCACAGTTTGGTCGCACATATTCGCTTTCCCGGCACACAAGTACGACAGTGCCTTTAAAAACAGCAGTTTGGCACGTAGGGCAATTTTTTACAGAACGCATAATGCAGAGATTTTTGGGGGTATGTTATTTAATATCCAATGCTGTGCAATGCAAAATATAATTGTTCACTTTTTTTTAACTATTCTCTATGACCTTACTTGGGTTTTTTTTCGCCAAATTATATGCTTCTAGTCTCCTATACAATACAATATACGTACAATATTGTCAACAGTATTATATTTCAGCAGGTCGCTTGTTGCCTAAACACTACAGCTCACAGGTCGGGAAAATCTGACATGAAAGCAGATAATACGCTTATGCCTTATTTATATATAATTTTCACGAGGCATACAATATTGTCAACAGTATTATATTTGAGCAGGTCGCTTGTCGCCTAAACACTACAGCTCACAGGTTGGGAAAATCTAACGTGAAAGCAGATAATACGCTTATGCCTTATTTATATATAATTTTCACGGGCATACAATATTGTTAAGAGCGTCAGTTTCCGTAGAGCTCTCTTTTTCCATCTTCCCTCTATAGACCGTGTTAAAAATGTAAACATAAACATTGGTGAGGTCTTACCCGGTCCTCCCGTAACTTCCGGTTTAGGTCAATCCCTATTGTTGCCAGTGCAAATTCACCGGCATACGAAGTAAGAAATGAGCGCTTGTTTTAATCAATTGTGCGACGATAATCAAAAAAGGCATTTGTTAAAGTTCTACTATGAAGAAGTGGACGTCTAGAATCCATCGAATAATCAACTGCAGAACAGATTATTAAAATATAACTTATCTTTGTGGCCGCCAGTTCTATAGCACACTACGTACATACAAGTATATCATGTACGACGAACGTTTATACAGTATATTAAATTATTTTATAAATAGAAAAGTGAGAGAAAGATAATTCTATAAAACTAATGATACTATTATATGATATAAAGTATGCTTAAGTGAATCTTTGCCAACAAATCTGCAGCTGTAATGACACATAACAAATGCTAGTAAATATATATGCTTTCAACGTCTCCTTTCTGCATAAGGGATTTAGGAAAAATCTATGATATGGCATGCCACTTTCACCCGCACGAATTTACATCAAGCAACAAGGGAGTTTTCAGACTGAAGCGACAAGTGATATCAGAATTTCGCACAGAAGCATTCGATCTAAAGCAAACAATTCATCAGTCACGCTTGCACAAATAACAGGCCGGGGCAACACAATGCAAGGTATTGATAAAACGGTCTAGTCCGAGCAACAAGCGACACCTGCAATTTGTCGTTCGGAAGGTGTTGTTTATTTTTTAATGTTGGTTTCCAAGAGAGACGTATCGCTGCAGTCTGAAAGCTTCCTTTCGAACCAATTCACCACGAGAAAATGCACGTGTCGCTTGGACTGGACTGTTGTTTTTATCAGTACAATACATCGTGTCGCCTCGCTCTGTTGTACTCGTATGCAAGATAAATTGTTTCATTTAGAGTAAAAAAGCTGTTGCTTGTCGCTTCGGTGTGTAATCGAAGCACGACAAGCTGCACGTGTCGCTCAGATTCCCAATGGCATGTATTGTGCCGCCTAAGACTTGATTTACCATGAGTGGTAAATGCTTATTTATAGACTAAATGGGCCTGTGTCGCTTCGGTTTGACGCCTCACTAAAAGGCGTGCTTTTCACCACACCACAATACGCAGATAAACGATCAACATGCTTGTAAGAAAATGCAAATCGCAAATATTCTTTCCCGGGTACCAATCCTTTCTCGTTTTGCTTGTATCAACAGGTTTCGTCTGTCTACGTCCTTCGGAAACCTACGAAGTGATACTTGATTCAATAAATTTGTTCCCAATCAAACTGTACAACCATATGCTACGCAGCTGACACCCTATTTCCTTGTAAAAAAATCTCCACTTTGCCCTTTCATATTAACATCCATAATATTGTAAGCATAACCGGATGTTCGAGGGGGGGCCAGACGAGTGCGCATGCTCCGCAGTAGCTCCGCCTTTAACACCGTCTATACAATAAAACTGTAGAAGACACAATTAGCTAACCTAGCATACAACATACTTTCCTAATTAATATAGATATTGTCACACATTCCTCTTATTTTATACTGTTGTAAATGGAAAAGATTATGTACGGTAAATATTTTGTACATTATAGGGAAAAAATGCAAAATATCCCCCAATTTTAATTCGATCCACCTCTGAATCGAATTTTTACATATTTCCACGCCGGCACATATTGTCCTATTTGCTTCTTTTACTTGCCTTGCTTAATTAACTCTCGCTAATTAGCATTTTTTTGGAAGAAGTCAACTAGAACAACATATGGCGGTATGAGAAATATGCAAATCAAAGAACATTTTAGCAATATATGGGCCCTAGCAATTAGCTTCGTCGACTAAGAGTACTCCTTCAAACATCTTCAGCTAGATCGTATTACTAAACGAGGACGTTTAAAATTTTTGGGTGTTGAAAAAGTTTGACCCTACTTTTTATTTCTATTGTTTGCTAATAGATGGCGCTAATAGTACCCCCTCCCCTCCCCTCTCCCCTCTTCTCCTCTGCTGTATGGCAAATAGCACAAACATAGAAATCAAGATTTTGGAGAGCAAAACATAAAATTTGCATGCATCTGATGTCGAACCAGGAACTTTTATCTTTCGGAGCGTCAACATTATTTTTTACTCAGTCGTCATATAACATGAACGCACGCAAAGATTCACATGTGCTTTTATTATTTTGTGTTCGGTAAGTACAAGTATATTCTTACATAAATTATTGTTTAATTTAATAAATTGTAAAACTCGGAGCCTGCTATACTAAAACTCCTTCTGTATTTCATTAAACTATTGAAAGCGAATGTTGCGTGCATGCGGAAATAGCACAGAAAAAAAAAAAACCGGATGGAAGCAATTTAAAATCAGTAGAGCAAGGTCAGTATTACGAGAACGTAAAAACACGTGTTTTCATTCAACTTCGAAAAATAAGAATAAATATATGCATACAGAACACATATGCTTTCTTTTCACAGTTGTAAAAACATATAAATTGTACATGAAGTAAGTTACGGGAAGGCTCTCTCTTTTATGTCTGTGTATATGTTGTACAATTAGGTACAAGTTGTTGTACAATTAGCTCCTTGCTTTAGGCTAGGTTAGGTTAGGGTGGGTTAGGTTAGGTTAGGTTAGGTTAGAGTAGGTTAGGTTAGGTTAGGTTAGGTTAGGTTAGGTTTGAGTAGGTTAGGTTAGGTTAGGTTAAAGTAGGTTAGGTTAGGTTAGGTTAGGTTAGGTTAGGTTAGGTTAGGTTAGGTTAGGTTTGAGTAGGTTAGGTTAGGTTAGGTTAGAGTAGGTTAGGTTAGGTTAGGTTAGGTTAGGTTTGAGTAGGTTAGGTTAGGTTAGGTTAGAGTAGGTTAGGTTAGGTTAGGTTAGGTTAGGTTTGAGTAGGTTAGGTTAGGTTAGGTTAGGTTAGGTTAGGTTAGGTTAGCCAGTGAAAAATCATATAGTAGAATTTTTGTAGAGTGGGTAGGCAACACCGACGAGCATCAAATGATGATTTCAAGCCTCAAATAATAATTTCGAGCCTCAAAAAAAAAAACATCCAATAAAATTGCCAAATATAAACAAAAAACAATAGACCCCCCTCATAAAAGGCTACAGTAAACCCACAGTGTTGCCGACACTAGGCCCCCAACAGTATTGCCAGACATAAAAAATACATGGACCCCTCAGGTCCTTTGATGAAAATTTACAGTGAAAAAACCCAGTAGGTTAACAACACTGTCAATCTACGGTAGTGTTGCCAGATGTAAACAGAGAGCAATAGACCCCCCCCCCTCATAAAAAGCTACAGTAAACCCACAGTCTTGCCAACTCTGCTCTCAAAATGTACATCATAAAAGGCTACGACGAGCGCCACAACCTTGGTGATTTTTTCGGGTAAGAAGTTGACAACACTGCGCCTTACGAGAGAAATCCATTAAGGCGATCGAGCCCCACATGATGATTCGAGCCCCAATTGAGGGCCCAGTACCCGGACACTGGGTCTACTATCTTTTCTTTCCAATCCATTTCGCCAAAAATTAAAGCCGCAAACTTCCTCAACAACTCCATTGCAAAAAGTTGTCGCGCACCCGAAGCCTTGCAGTTGGATGGCGAAGGTTTTGTTTTCAAACACTATATCACCAATATGAGCAAATTTACACTTACATCGACATTTTAAATACGTTGCTAAAAACCTTTAGATAATGTAGACGAGTCAAAGAGAAAGAAGACGAAGACACTGCTAGTAGAAAATAATATTTATCTTGGTACACATGTAAGCGAGTATGGATAAGTCTGGGCGTTCAGCAAGTTTCTGTCATCTGCATTATTTTTTGTTTTGCATTTCTATGATCATGACGAATTGGCCTGTGCTGGTTGTTCAGTGGAAAGAAAGACGTGTTAGCCTTAGTTTCGGTATGTAAATGAAGTATCCATTCCAGTATATCACGCCATCCTTTGCTGCTTCAGATCCCCTCAACATTGGCCAGTTTGCATTCAGTTCTGAAATGTTTCCAGAGTATTGTTAGATGTTGTATATGCAGTATGTACAGTAATGTGGCAACACTGGTGGCTGTTTGTCAACGTTGCATCCCAACAACAGCGCTCCATTCCGACATGTCATATATTCAGGGAAGTATTTCACAACATTTGCCTGCTAGCGAATCTCACAAGATAATTAACTAACTCTCTAGCGTTCTTAAACCCGAAGGTTTGTGGCTGCAGCAACACAAGCCTTCCATCTGTCCCTATCCTGGGCAATCCAATCTTTTCCACCCTTACCGATTTCCTTAAGGTCCATCACAACGTTATCCCACAATCTTCGTCTTTCTTTCATTTTTCGAAACAAACGGAGACGTGTCTGTCAGTGGCGGCTGCTTAATACGTGCTACCGTGCTATAGCACGTTGCTAAATTTGTTAAAATGAAAAGAAGAAAAAAGCAAATCTCACAGATGCAAGAAGTTTAATGAAGCCCTAAAGTGAAATGAAACTTCTCATGTTAAGAGCCTCAACATTTACCAGCGGCGCCACGTATTTCCCTCGCGCTGTTGGGGCTCTAAGGAATACCGTACCGTGCTAGAATCTCAACAGCACGTCTTCGCCCCTTTTTCGTAACTCCGCGCATGAATACTGTACGCCCCCACTCCTCGATTCGTACGGGGGATAGGGTCTCGGCTCAAGAAAAATCGTCTGCTAGCGTGCTACAGGAAGAGACAGCACGGTAAGTGTGCCATCTCAGGATAAGAAGAAAGTCTACGACAACCTATTGCCTCTGTCAGAACAACGTTTTTTAATGTCATTTTCAAACGTTCTGTACGTTATCAGTGTAGACTTATGTAATGTTTGTAACATGTCGTATACATTAGCAGCACCTGCAAGAAGTTGGAACGCGAATTGACACTACCCCTTAGCCTTTTATCTATTTCGGTGGTAAGTTGTACAGATTGCAACTCTGAAACTATAGTCCGTGCCTTTCTTGCTTCCGAAAGTGGATTCTGATATGTAATTTATGTTTAGGAAATTTTAATTTTATATTTTATCTAAATTACCTGTTTTTAAATGCTAGAAATATATTTCCTTGTGTTTATGTAGCACTTCAATCGTCAAGAAACAAACTCATAGAGTACAGTCATTTTTCCCCGGCTTCCAGACCCGAAAATTTTCCGCGCGGTTCATTGTGTTAAAATCGCGTGGCGTGTGAAGTGGTGGTCATTGTTGTGAAGGATTAGCTTTTTGTTGTTGTTAGAAGTGAAAGTGAGTGTGTGTTAGTGTACCATGAATTCGGTGGATTCTTTGTTGCAGCGACCTTTTTCTTCAAGAACACTTGAAGAAAAGTTGGAAATAAAAGCGCTAGGACGGCCGTTGCCAGATTTGGATCTATCGCAAAATGCAAAGGGAGGTAAGAACGCTACGTATAAAAGGCGATTTAATAGAAAACTGTACGATAGTGAACCATGGTTTTGTGGGTGTCAAATTCGAAATGCATTATTCTGTTTTCCTTGCATACTTTTTGGAAGTAATGATTCGCGGTCTAAAGGAGGGGTAAAAGATCTAGGACATGTATGTGAATATATGAGAAAGCATAGTGAAAGCAAAAAGCACATGAATAATGAGTTAAATTTTGTCTCTCTCGGAACTGTCAACGTAGCAACGCAGTTAAGCCACACTTATCTAGAATCGCATACTGAACAAGTTGGAAAAAATCGCTACGTCTTTCAAAAATCATAGACTGCATCAAGTTCTGTGGAGCTTTTGAGTTGGCTCTGCGTGGCCACGATGAAACAGATTCCTCCGCAAACCCTGGGGCATTTTTATGGCTCATTAATTTTGTCAGCAGTTTAGACAACGCTGTTAAAGAACATCTTGACAACAGCACTGTATTTAAAGCCACTCGATCTCGCCATCGAAGTTCCGGGTTGGAGTCTTGGCCCGGTTATGGGTATTCTTTGTAATATTGTACTTTGTAATAATGAAATTAATGAAGGAGCATTCACAAAGAATACCCATACCCGGGCCGAGACTCCAATCCGGAACTTCGATGGGGAGATCGAAAGTCGACCACTTAACATTCGTGGGTGGGTGGGGTAGGGGTCATTATAAGTACATGAAAAACAGCATCAGTTGTAGCACGCATCTTTGAAAAGTCACGAGCCGCCGCTGGTGTCTGTGTGCCATGACAACGGCATCTTTGCATCGATGAATACATCACATACGACCGAGGACTGGAGGAACTGTCTCCAAGTTCTGCCTTAAAACAGTTTTGCTGCACAACGGTAATGTTCTACCTTCAATTCCTGTTGTCTATGCAGTTTACATTAAGGGAACTTCTGAAAACATGAAAGAAATTCTTCAGTGATGGTAAGTGGAATTGCTTGGAATGCATTTCGACAAATGTGTCATAGTTTTCTGGGAAACATGAGAGCAGAAAACTATGAACAACTCTTGGAGAATCTTCTGACGTATTACGAGAAGACTGGGTGGGAATTCAACATTCATGGTATTATTAAATTACTTTTTTTCTTAGTGCTTTGCTGTTAGTGGTTTTTACTGTTCAAGGGATCTATTTCAGTAAAGAAAGGGTACTTTTTCCTATACTCTGTCCCAGCTAACTGTAGAGCAGGCAAACGAAATCAAGTCTCTGCGCAAGTAGTGACGCAAGACGCCTCCACCAATGAACATGTGAGAGGAACGGAATTGCCTGGAAAGCGACTGCCTTCCCAGCAGCGTTTACTGCTTCGCTTTGTTCCCTCGATTTCCCTCGCTTCTCTGACGCTACGCGCCCTTACTCCACAGTGAGCTGGGATAGGGTATACAGTATGCAGCAGAAAAAAACATTCTTGTAGAGGATTCAGTAAACATTCATTTCAAGGCCGCTCGCAGGATTGTGCGTGTTTGTGTGTGTGGGGGGAAGGGGTCAGTGTTTAAAGTGGAGGAATCATAGAGTTATGGTTTCCCCCATTATGAGAATTTGCATCACCACCACTAGTAAAGTAAAGTGTTCCCCTGTGCACGCCACCTATGAAGGCGTATAGGGGGTGTGGGGGTAACGCCCCACACTTTCTTGATCCGGTCGTGAGTGGGGGTGACGTGATCAGCATCACGCCCCTGACCGCCTTTACCCCCCAGGGTTTCCCCCAGGTACCCATTTTATTCGATGCTGGGTGGGCGCCGGGGCCGCTTCCACCGTTAGAAAAGTTCCCGGATTTGAACCGGCCGGGGATCGAACCCGGGACCTTCAGCATGGTAGTTACCGACTGAGCCACCGCGGCCACCCATATAGACCACCACTATAGACGCTTAATCTGTCTTTCTCATCTATGTGTCCACGCCATAATTTCAAATTTTGAATTGTATTAATTCTTCCCAGATATCTCGGAGGGGCGAGTGCCACCGGCCTCCTTTTGTGGGCGCCTTTTAATATATTTATCAAGTTATGCCCACATTGCTTATGATTAATTGTTATTTAACGTGAATTATGCTAACTTGAAAATAAGAGCCAATGCATTGCTTATGGGTAACATGAATTATGTCGTACTTCAAATTAAGAGCCAATCTTAGAAAATGAAGTGCATATTCGTGTTCAGGAGGTCAATTTCAGTGAGAAACAGCAACTTCTTTCTTTTCTGTAACAGAAAAAACTGAAAATTTTTAGAACAGTGTAATCAGCCGCCCGTCCAGAAATTTTCAAAGGGATTGATGATCTGGAGGAGAATATGTTTTCTTCTTTAGAAGTAAGTATTATATGTGGACCATAATATCATACATATCATACAGTTGCGAAATTAGAACGTAAACTTTCGGCCAAGATATCGTGGCAACGACTGAATTACTGTGTAGTTGATTCTCTTTCTTAACACGTATGCACGTATTCTAATCTTACGAAATTGTACAAGCCTCTGACAATCGCATGAAATAATTTCCGTGATTGTACGAAATTTTGAGAAAAAAACATTGTGTACAATCACGTTTATTTTCTTATAACATTGCAAGAGTTTTCCTCGTTTTTCTGTGCGTTTCCTCAAAAGTATTCATTGTCAATGCACTCTATTATGTTACTGAGTTATCACCAAAATATGTGATACAGCATTCATTGCAATTGGTGTAACGCAACGCACATTTTTCTGATATGGTTATTACGTCACTCGTTCTTCTACCTCTTGGATTAAATGCCACAATGAGGGTCAATGATGATATAATGATATAGATGACCATGCTTGACCAGAGTTCAAACCTGAGACCTTCGGCTTCGTAGCACTTCACCTTGGCCACACCACAACTGTATATACAGGGTGGCGTGCGGGAGTGGGAGATTTTGATAATGCCCTTATGCACAGTAATAATATATGTATTGTTACTTAATTCAGGACATAAAAAGGTACATGTACCATACGCCATTTGCAAAGAACAAAACATAACTCACGGTTTGAAAATAATGTCCTCTAAATGGCGTATCATGTCCAGGAACGACGATATGAACTGGCCTGCAAGATCGCCAGATTTATGAGTGTATGATTTCTTTTTATGGGGATATTTAAAGGGTCGTGTGTTTACTACTCGTCCTCATTCACTGCAGGAACCAAAGGCTGCGATGTGAAGAGATTTGGTCTATCACGTACTGCAGAAAGTTATGAGAAACGTTCATTCCCGAATGCAGGAATGTTACCTCAGGGAGGTACGCCATCTACCTCTTCGCAGTAATAATATATATAAATATGAACAAAACAGAGCCGTAATTATGCCCAAAAGCTAATTGGGAGTGAATACACAGACTTACTTAGGATCCGACATAACGTATGTCCTTACAGTTGGATTACACAGCCATTTACGCCCACATATTATCGGTAGTTTATATGTCGTCACATTCCTCTGTGAAACATTAGTTTCATGTAAAATTGGGGTTAATACACCTAGTAATGCGTTTTGTTAGGGCAGAAAGAAAAATATATATGTTGAATGCGTAAAATAATTTTGTTAAATAAAGAAAGGCAGAAAGCCAAAATTATGGATAAGTTGAATATGTAAAAGAAAACAATCTCATCTATTGCTCGCTTTTAGGAGTGAGAGAGGAGCTGTTTTCACTTAACTTCTTCAAATTTGGTAACTTTGCTTCGACTATTGGTATTTATTTCTTAATTAATTTTCCTTATTCAGATTACAATTCTGAGTCTTATGAATCTTTGAACTACACAGGGAGGAATGTGAGGAAGTTCCGTGTGTATTATGTCACAAACACTTTAAACAACTTTTGACTGAACGAAAACTTCAGACTCACTTTATATACGTATATATATAATCAGTGGGATGTCGAACAAGGGTGCCCACAGGCCGGTATGTGAAAGCTGGTTTAGTCCACCTAACTTGCAAGGGGGGGATTGTGATGAAAATTTGACTGAATAAATAATAGAACAATGGAGGACGGAAGTTGAACTACGTTGTCATTTAAGCATCACTCGTATATAAATAGCAAGTTGTGTATTTCCAAGGGAATTATAACAGTTACTATGTATTATTCGTGTTGTTAACGAGACTAGACACGAGAAGAGATGGAATTTTCACGCGACGAGACATACCAGTGTCGCCTCTCGGTAACACGGTATCTACTATTTGAGGTGCACAATATCCAGCTATTACATATTAAACCTTAACTTTTTATCGTGAATTCTGATGTGGAATTACCCTTGGCTGGGGAAGTTTCCAACTCTATAGTAAGGAAATTGAGCACTAGGATGGGAGATAGCCAAGTCTTGAGTATTAATTACTGTTGCGCTTAGACTGTTGTGGGAATTTTGGTATGCCGATTGAGAATTAAATTATTTGGAGGAGGTCGAGATTTAACTCTTCAATACCAACAGTGAACCTAAAATTGACAAAGGAATTTTGGTGGGGGACTGGATATTAAATTGGGAGGGGTATGCTTGTAGGTTTTTTTTATCTTACTATACTCGTGAGAGCCTTTATTAAAAAATTACAATATTATTATTTTTTATTCTAATAATTGTAACCCAATTGAAGTGTATGATAGCCTGATGTTGTGTAATGAGACTACTGGTATCACAATCCACTAACAAGTCTCGTTAGATGCGATGTGTTCAGTTATATATTGTCGCCCGCTGTTTTTATTTTTTCATCAGAGATTACGACACGTTGCAACACCTCACTGAAAGCATTGTGAACTGCAACACCTCACAAGCCACCAGGGTGCGAAATCATTGAAAACTGGTGAGGGGGAGAAAGTTCGTAACCTACAACCCCCTCCCCACAAACATATGTGTGAATTATACGATGTACATATTTGTAATGTTATTAAAAGTAAAAATAAATTACTCAATTAAAATAATTATTGTGATTATTAATTAGAAATTAATTTGTTACTTTCATACATATCAGATAGTGTAAAGCAGCTAACTAATTCCTTTACTAACCGGTTAGAGATGTTAATAAATTATGACATAGTTGAAGTGGTTTTATTATGTGTAAGTTTTGTTTAGTTTGTGCACTATGTTAATATAAATCATTTAGATTTCATAGTTATTATTGTTTTGCATTCTTGCTTTACTTTTACTGTGCGTATTGATGTAGATTTGTTAATGATCTCTTTAGACAGAAAGCATTCAACACTCACAGCTACACTAATTTGTGTGTGTTTTCAATATTATTCTTAGTAAAGTATATTTGAAATTAAAAGTAATTGCTTATCTTTTCATTGTTATAACAAAAACTCTTTTCCCCGGGAAATTTTTGATGTTTTTTTGTGGCCAATATTGTTGGTGGGGGGAAATCCCCCTCGTCCCCTCCAGGATTTCGCACCCTGAACCCAACAATCCAGAAATACAAGAAAAAAGGAGCGAAAGGAACAAAACAAATCAGCCTTTCCACGTTTCTTTCCGTATGGGGTAAAGACTCAGCTGGGTTTTGTCCGCCCAATGACGTCACACCCGCGGCAGTCGCGAAAAGAGGCGTGTCTGACCCCAGCCTTTCCTTCTAGTAGTCTTGGGAACGACCACAGAGGAACTGCTCGTTCATCCCGAAGGAGCGGACAGTTCACAGCTTCCAGGAGGAGTCGTTCAAAAGGAACGACTCGTTCACGAACGACCCATCACTAAGTGCAAACCAGTATGGCAGAAAGACGTGTGCTGGAAACGTGGTCACAAATGGAAGTGCGTGCTGTCGTGCGCTATGAATGGGCGCATGGGATCAGTGTTTCAGATATTCATCGAGGCTTACAGAGCGTCTATGGAGACAACGCCATGTCCCGTCAGATGGTTGGGCTCTGGTGTTCAATGAAGGAAGGCAGAGGGTGGAAGATGAAGACCAATCTGGGCGCCTTTCCACGTCCATGACTGCAACAAACGTCGACAGAGTACAGGAAATGGTGTTAGCCAACAGGCGCGTAACTGTGTCTGAAGTCGTATCCACATTGGGTGTTGGACGTGCCGATGTCCACCACATGATTCACGACTTGTTGGGATATCGGAACATGTCGGCAAGGTGGGTGCCGAAAAACTTCACCCCTGAGCACAAGACTGCGAGAATGAGAATAAGCCTCGAACACTTGATGCGGTACGAGCGCGAGGGCAATGACGTTCTGTTCAGGATCATCACAGCCCATTAGACATGGGGGCACAACGTTACCCCATAGACCAAGTCCACCTCAATGACATGGAAACATCCCAGCTCACCCGTCCAGAAAAAATCAAAGTGTCGCAGTCCGCAGGGAAAATTATGCTGACAGTGTTCTGGGACGCGAAGAGTATCATTTTGTTTGATTACCTCACTACAGGGACCATCAATGCGGCTCGCTATTACCACACACTACGCAAACTGAAGTCCGCCATTCGATGCAAGAGACCAGGGCCCTTGAGGCGAGGGGTTTTATTCTTGAACGACAATGCAAGGCCCCACACAGCAATGGTAACTGCAGAACACATTCGTCGTCTGGGATGGGAGAGATTGAATCACCCGGCCTACAGCCCCGATCTTGCCCCATCAGACTTCCACCTTTTACCTGCGTTGAAGTCAGCACTATCGGGACGTCACTTCGGAAGCAACGAAGATGTGCAACAGGCTATGAAGAACTTCCTTAAATCGCTGGGCACCGATTTTTACCAGGATAGTTTTTTGAAATAGATTTAACGGTACGACAATTGAAGACTAAAATTGCTAAACGCTGTAAGTGCCACAATAATTCAATCACCGTTTTTCACGTTAAACTGTGAAATGTGGCATGCTTTATAATGTGGTAAACGTGAAATGTGGCTTGTAGCACTCTAAGTAGTTCAATTGTATCAATGTCGGTGGCGACTGTGGAAAACAACCAAAATACTGTATTTTGTTATGAAGTTGTATTCTTCTGTTTGTTGTAAAGCTTTCCTGTGAAAAAAAATAACGAAACTTACTTTCGGAACGTCCGTCCTACATAAGAATGTCCTACAAAAAATGTCATGCCATACGCAACGACTTGGAAAAAATGATTTTTTATTCTTAATTCTAAATTCTGCAAGAAATTAATCGCTTTAGAATTCCTGCTAGAACATTTGCTGTTGTCTAAAATAGAAAATATAGGTATACAGTGTAAGGAAATTATCTCAAATATCAAGACAAGGTGATTTTCCTCCTGAATTCTCTAGCAGAAATTCTTAATAGATTTAATTATTGTTGAATGTAGAATACCACTGTGCTTGGGACAAAATTAGAACTTACCAACCGATCCTTAACATAATAAATGCTACCAAATAAGTAAGAAATATTCATGCATATTCTAAAGCTACAAAATATGTATTTTTTAAATTTTCCATTCAATGTCCCCTGTCAGTTGTCTATACAGAGCTATTAATTATATAATCTAAATTGTTTCTTTTTAACTTAAAACCATTCACTCCATTTAAAGACCCCTCTACAAATTGGTTAATAAGAAATTAAAGTATCACTTTAATCACTAATCAGGTACTCAGTTCTATTTATCAGTTAAATTTTTCAATTAAAAAGTGAAAATAAACTACATGTTCTGAAAGATAACAGGTGATAATTTTAAATTTAACCTTACTGATTTACAACTGACTCTGGCGTTTCTTTTTCGAACTACAACTTTTTCCAGCAACACAGACTCGTTTCATAGAGCAGCCTCGTTTTGGGATCAAAAAGAAAGAACAATCTTTCACTCGCGTGATTTGTTTCATTCCTGATACATTATTTTATTTTGGCCTCCGCAATGGTGCAGTGACTTGAAGTAAAACAGTCTGGGGATTGTTTTTTCAGTGTTGGAACATTGCACAGTGTTTGGGATTCCACGATTTGCTTACCTAGCCTCTAAGCAAATGTTGCCATTGTTTGTCAATCCTGTTTTCTACCTTCGCCTCATAGTAATATAATTTTAATAGGGGATGGTATTAACAAAATTGGGATTACCGGTATCCATTTAAAACACTCTAAATGAGACCTAAAATATGCTTTCAAAACCATGCCTTAACCAAAATAAGACCTAAAGAAAAATTATAGTAAACACATGTAGTGTTACATCACCAATAAAAGCAGAATAATCGTATTCGCAAAAGTTACAAACTTGTCTAAATGAACTAAAGCATCGAGAAACAGGCGATAATGAAATATGACGTCACAAAAATCCGGCTCTGATAATAAATGTCAGGAGCAAATTGCACTGATTGCTTGCAACAATATTTTATCTCAATAATGCTTATATGTTCCCATAGAACTTATCTTAGAAAAAAAAGTCAATGTAAATGTGACATGCAAAACTAATAAGAGACAAGAATAGAATGAAAGAAGCGAAAAAGTAAGGAGGACATTTGTATAATAACAAAAACATACATTTTTCGGTCACTCAGAACTTAAGAACTCGCAGTATCATTATAAATTTGTGTATGAGATCATGAAATGAATAACAATCACCAGGCATGTTAGGTTTTTGGAAGCTTATGACTTGCTAAATAATCAGAAAGATTTACTGAACACATTTTTATTTCAGATTTGCAAAAACGATTACTTGATGGGAAAATATTGTCCAGAATTTGAGATTTTCAGTTTTGGAAAATTTAGAACATTTGCCACACGAAATTTAAAAAAATTCCCGTACCGTCCAGTCCCTGCCAAAAACATTCGGTCCTGCACATCCTTAATAATCACACAAGAAGCAAATATTCCCCATTCAAGATTGCACATAGAATTGCTCATCATTAGTAGATATGAGAATGTCCTGCGTTGTTCGTGTATCAATACTTTGACTTTATTGTGAAAATATGGATTCGTACAGTAACAGAAATGCCAAACATTGTCATAAAAGTAATAATAGCATTTCTAGTAGACTACCTTTACTTCTTCTGAATCACAATGTCGCTTATTGTTTTAACTGTTTTAACTTTGCTGTCTAGCTTGATTAGTGCTGTACAAAATCGCAAAAGTTATTTTCTACGGATCTTGAAAAATAATTGGAAAGGTTTGATGTTGAAATCCTCTTCTTTAATGTAACATTCAAAGATCACGCAAGATAAAAATCCTTACCAACAGCTGTGCTTATTGTTATAATTACATGAAACATTTATCTGAAACAAACACTTTATTATAATGGAAAGAATTTAAACCATAGGATATCGTCTGAATCATCATGCACAATTCCGTAGGTAAGATTAATCTGAGTTCATATTATTATTATAAGCGAGCAAATGTTGAAAGAAAATATCGAATCAAACGCAACGTTCACATTTTACAAAATTTAGAAACCGCGTAAATAACATTTAAGCTCGTTTCCCATGGCGGTAGAATTCTTATTAGAAGACCTTCTAGCCTTAGCGATTAGAAAGGCGATCTAGCAGGAAGTCTATCTATGTAGATTACAGGCTTCAAATCGCAAATGGCGCAGAACATTACAATTATACATGTCGCACAATTTGTTCAGCGTTAGTTTTTATACGGAAAGTTGTAGTAAGAACTTAATAGTACAAAAGAACGCATTTGTATTTCTCAGAAAAGTGTCTCAAGATCCTTTGGGAAGTGGAAAGACACCACCAAACCCACATTGCCTGATGACAGCCAAGTTCAAGATAAATGAACACCAAGGCCTTCACGTCTTCTGAGTAGCATGGGCAGAAGACGGTGATCACGATGATCCAGGCAACAGCATCTACCAAGAGGTGGACTGTAAAAGCAACAGGTGAGAATTTTACATCCTGTATATAATGAATTTCGCTTATTATTCCAAGCAAAATAAGTCTCTATGTGGCTCTGGTCATTAGTTTGGGGTGCAAAGGGACTCTGTCCACAAAGCAAATTTGGCTCAAGCAAGAATTAAAAGTTCATATCATATGGGTTCAGAAGTAGCTAGAGATTGTACCATGACGACCTTTCAAATATCAAATTACTTAGCGGGGTCTCTATTTGTAGGGGTTCATTACTGCATGGTTATCAGTTTTGGAATGAAACATATTTAAGGCAACAAAACCTTTCAAACTTGAAGAAAGCTTTAGACAAGATTGTTCCATTTTTCTGTCGTTCGAAATCAGTAAAATCTCACAAGTGTGTTGAGAAGCAAATGAAAAGACTCTTTAGGAGGGCACTTTTGACCGGTTCCATATTTTTATTATTACACAACTTGTAGATTGACCCATGCCAGAAAAATTCATACTGATTTCTTAATTCTTGACAATCTTAATAATAAGGTTGAAACTTGTCTTTAGTTGATAATGAATTATATCTCAGCATTGTGTTTATTCGTCTTTATCTTGTACCTTTCAGAGGCAACTCGCTTTTCCAGGGACGACAAAATCAAACTGCTGCAAAGTAGAAGCGGAACAATCACAACTAATTGGTAAGTACCGTTGACTCCATACTCTGTACTTGCTGTTGACATAAATATATTTAAAAATTTCTCACAATGTTATTCTTGAAACTAGAGTCATTCTGTTCACATCAAATCGAAGATTACAACTCGTACATTTTCGCATTAGTTTTCAGCCAGTTCTAAAACCCTATCGTCAATGTCAAAGTTATTTTTTTGGCTGATTTTGCAGTAAAACTAAAGAAATTTCAACTCCCGAGTACCAAGCTTTCAATTGCTTCGAGAACATCAACACAACTAATGGCATGTGATGAAAGAAAGCGGAAGAATTATTTCTCTTTTGTAATTTTTTTTAAAAGTTGTATTTAATGTTATTTTGTTCACAGAGGTAATAGTTTAATTGTATGATAATTTAAAATGGACAGCTTTCATATTAACGAAAGCAAAATCATAAGCCTCATGAATTTTTTCACACTATTTCTACATTATGTAATCAACTTTATTATTTATGCGTGCAGTGGAGTGCCCATGGGGATAGAAGTTATAATCCCCCTTTTGATTAAACTTTCCAAAAATACATTAAATAAACACATGTCCTCCTTAAGAAGTCTGTGTGTGCCACTGATTGATTTTGTGGAATGCTTTCTTCACTTGATATGTGAGCATATGTTCAGCCCATATGATTGCAAAAGAACAGCACTTTTCGTTTATACTGGTATTCGATTTAATTTGCTTCGCTGTTTTGAAGCTTTTGGCTAATCGCGAAGATCACGATGAATGATCATGTGAGGAAATTGATGAAAAGAGACTCATGAAGAACAACCATGGCCAGGCCGGGATTAGAACCCAGGTCGCCTGTCATCGTAACGCACTATGCTAACCACTCGACCACGGCGTTCGGAAGGAATTCTCGCGTAAATGTTACAAGATGAATGCGATAATATGATTGGGGAACTTATTTCTGCTTAAAAAATGAGTGAAATGGTTCAAATACAGTTTACATAGAAAAGAAAAATCATCACAACGAGTCCTGTGAACAAAAAATGAAATAATTGGTTTCAGGCTAAATGTGGAATAAGCAACAATGAAGCAAACTGGTTGAACAGGTACACCTTGAAATGCATAACACTTATGAAATATAACCCAAAACCACACACTACACCAGCCTGGGGTCGGGGGTTAGGCGGTCAGCCTGTGCGCCAAGAACTCAAATGCATTTGCCATTGAGGTGTCTATTCCTGCAAATAGTAGCAAATATTTTACAAAAGTTGTTTTACATGTGTAAGGTGTGGGTGGATGTTTCCTACACTGAGTTTGGAATAAGCTGTCACTATTTCTGAACTCGCCGAACGTTTCCATAGCAAGAACCGCGCGATGTTGTCGCTACCTACTGTCAACTGCCTTCTGGTGGGAGAAGCCAGGCTGCCAATAAGCTAAAAGAGAATGCACAAATGTTTGTGCAGCACACTAAACACCACCACGGTAACTGTCCAAAATGAACTTCTTGAATTACATAAAAAAGCTAGTAATACAGTAGGAAGTGGCAACACCGTGTGCTCCCCATTCGCCCTTCGCAGAAACTGTCGACCAATCGCTAGCGCGGGAAAGGTGACGAGTTGGAACAAGCGCGGTATGGCTTCCGCCTAGTGGCGTGCACAAGGGGTTTGATGCGGGTCATATCACCCTTTTCTTTGGCCCAGTATTTCTAAGAAAAAAAAGAACGTTTAAGAGAGGAAAATATGGGAAAATGAAGGCAGACTACTAAAAAAAAGTATACGACCCCCTCTTCCTTTCGAAAATCCAAGCCACTTGCTTTCGCCATTTCTCTCTAGCCCCTTTTAACTCTCTTCGCACTTACGCCTATAGTTGGTTGTAAAATTCAACACTGAGAAGTCCACTTCGCTGATTTAGTGTCTTCATCGTTTGCACTGCATTCTAGAGCGGTCTAGAATGTGATCTATGGTCACGTGATGCGTGCTAACCAATCAAATGAACGCTTGAGTATCACGCAGGAGGCATTTGTTAAATTTTCTGAACTTCAACACCGCTGTTCTTATGGTTCAACACAATATCCTTGCAGCAGACTGAGACCGGGATGCAACTGAACTGCATCTGGTGTCAAAAAGTTCAGCAAACTAGACGGGACCTCTGAATCACAATGTGCTCCACTGATCATTGGATTGCTCATTGTCTGTATTGCAATGTACCACTTTTATATTTCGTTTATACCAATAAGTTTCTCAAGTAAAGTGATTAAAGGTGGGGGGGGGGCGGAAATTTTACGCAGCCTTTCCCACCACAGTTCTGTGACGTCAGAAAAAAAATGACGTTGGAGACATCATCACATCCTTTTTCGCAAAAAAAATGCATCGATATGATTTTGAAATTAAAATTCCAATTTGGAAGGTGTCCCCTATTTGAAAACTTTAGCAAACCGGTGCAAACGAAATTTCCGTTACACGGATTTTTTTCTCCGCTTTCAAATAGGAAGCCAGATCCCTAACTTTGAATTTTATTTTCTTCCTAACCGTAACGATAAAAAAACATGAAATATTTCGATGATCGTTTATGTGAGGAAAATGTCTCTCCTATACTGACATGTTGTTCTTGTGAATAAATTGTTAGTTAAGTGTTATTGTTTGTCATTATTTTCTAGATCACCGGTAAGTAACACTAAAGCAAATACTTTCTTTTACAGGTTCCAGTAAATTAATAATTTGATAAAAAAAAAAGCAGATCTTTGCCTTAACCCTCCCCTCGAAAAAGAAGGCCTATCTTGGGCCAGTGGAAAAACTGGGGGTCCATTTTTAAAGGTTCCTTCAACTTTAGGGGGAAAGGGGTGGGGCAAGGGAGGGTACAGAGGGGGAAGAACCAGCGCTGCGTAGGGGTGAATGGTCCGTGGGGGATGTAACTCAGGCCAGGAGGGACGTAGGCACCAGCGGGTTGCTGAAAAGCAGTCGTTGGTGAAAACTCCATACTTCCACCCTTTCACGAGCCCTGTCTGAATGGGCTCCTTGGGGCTCCTGGTCTCGGTATCGGGGTGGTGTGATGGCGTACAGGAGGCGTGGGTGAATGCTCGCCTCTGTCGGTGTTTGTGAGAGGCGGGGGAGGCCGTCCCTTTTCCCTCCTTAATTGTGTAGGGGAAGGGTTGCAGGGGATGTAGTGGTTGCATGGAAACTCGCACGATTCGCTCCTACACTCCACACCGCTCGGTCTTCTGTCGCCTGGAAGCAGTTCGATCTCCTTTCCATTTTTTTCCAGATTGTTTTCCAGTATTCCTCCAGTGACTCATGGTGCCACAGTCAGAACAGCTATCGAAAAGTATGGAGCATTCTCAGATTACATTCTCTTTAGACTATTTTACGTCGTTTTTTGTACGTCTGTAGGTGCATCGCGACAATGGGGATGAATAATAAAACGTATCCCAGGCTTCACAGAGCGTAAGGTCAGTTAGGGCTTTTAACTAGGGCATCGGTATCGGAAAGTATCGGTTGGACTTTATTTACTGATACCAGCTGACAAGGTTCCGTCGTTCCGATCGTTCGGGGGGTAAAATTCGAAGTTTTCATTGATTTTTTACCAATATTATGTGGAAAATACTATATTTTGTGCTTACATAACAGAATATTATATTCTGATATAATTCTAAAGCCGTTTTAAAGCAAAACTCTGGTAAATTATTGCTTATAATTCAAGTGGATTATTCACCCAGCAATATTAGTCAATATATTGAACAATTTTCAATTTTTACAATTTTCAAGCAACAGTATAGGTATCGGTATGGGGTAAGGGTATCCGTTTCAAAGCAGTATAGGTTCAAAGCTGTATGTTGCTTTAATGACACACAGAACTTTTCTCAGTTCTAGTATTCACTATTGTTTATTTCGGATCAGCAACACCAATAACATCACTTTTCTAATATTCTCAGATGAGTTCAGAAAACATTAATTGTCACAAAAAAACATGAATTCTATGAACACATATTCATGTTGCAGAGAAAAACTTCTAACAGTTTGAATATTCCGTTGAAATACTACTGTTAGCTACAAACATTATAATTGCAGCCACCAATCTTACACATTGAAAACAAACTAACATTTTCTCTCATTTTTATGTACATTTCTTGAACAGTATGATACAAGGCACGTCCAGAAAGTAAGTTCCGTTTGGTAATAAAATTAAATTGTGTACAGATACAGAAAAGTTATTTATTGCACAAAATTCTACAACTCTTAAACTACTTTTCCACATAACTGCCGAAATTTTGCAGGCATTTGTCATAGCGTGGCACAAGTTTTTGTATACCTTCTTCATAGAAATTTGCCGCCTGTCTCTTCAACCAGTTGGAAACAGTTTCTTTCAGCTCGTCGTCATTGTTGACCATCCTCCGAACAGCCCTGACCTCGCTCCTAGCGACTTTCATCTGTTCTTACATCTCAAGTCTTTCCTTGGCGGTCAACACTTCAACAATGACGACGAGCTGAAAGAAACTGTTTCCAACTGGTTGTTTCCATTCTGGTGCTTACTGTCACTTCTTCCCTACTTTCATCTTTGTGTTTGCCTTTGGCTAATTTCCGTCACTTTTTACTCCATGGGATTAGTTGCGATGACGAGGATAAAAGAGAATTGATGAAATTCCGTAAGCTCTGGTGATTTTGTGACACTTTTCTTATTATTTTTTGTTTACCACAAGAAAGTATCAAACTGCAGCGTCTCGGTAAGAAACTACAATAGGAATTTCAAACTTGAACTTTTGAATGCTGATAATTATTTTGTAAAACATTTAGTGAGAATTGAAATAATGCAACAATAGTTGTCAGAATATCAACCCATGGATTCGGGTGACTTTGTGGCAGTGCAATTTGCAATGTATAGCTAAATAAGATGAGGCCACAGATACGATCTTTTCTTGTGGTTAGCTACTCATGATATGTTGCTGTACTTCACAAACTGTAACATATTGGAACATTTTGACAAGGAAGAAGAGAACAATACCCACTGGGCCGCTGCAAGTGCTGGTATATGCCCATGTTATGCTCACGCTAAAACCTTTATTCAGTCCAACAATTAATTGATTGATTGTCGCCTTTCTGCATATCTTGTCTAATCGCGACGGTAAGGATGAGTAATGATATGATGAAATTTATGAAGAGACACTTACAAACACCAAAGCTCAGGCCGGGAATCGAACTCGGGACCCTCGGCGTCGTATCGCGCTGTGCTAACCACTCGACCACGGAGGTCGGTAAATCCTACCATTAATTTGAGATTTCAGAAACCTTAAATATATTTCGACGTCCAATTTTCAAAGGGTGATCTATTTTAGACAATATTTCATACCTTGAATAAAGATGTTAGCTTCTGTGGCAACTTCCAGTGTTGCCAGTTCTTTCTATTGCAATTACAACAAAGCCGCACCTTTGCACTTCCTTGATACGCTGAGGGTAAAGTTGTCCCTCGAAGTACTTTTCTTCCACAGCGCGAGGACTTATTGGTTTAGATCTCATTTCAGTTAGGGCATCATTTAATCTTCACAATAAATTATGTATACTTATACGAGGTTCTATGCGCCTTTTGTACGTGTGTGACATTCTTCAGCCTCTGCAAGAACAGAAACTGACTTTAGAAACTGAAGTAGATTTATCGGAGCACCCTTCGTGTTGGACAGAACGTTCATCAAAGTACAATGACCTGTACTATCCACACACCACGTCCCACAAACTTCACATCAGCAGCGTATGATTCACTACTGTTCCGGTATCTACAAAACTCACAGTACCTTCCCCCTTCTTGCTCCAGAGGGCGTACACGAACAAATATTTCTAGACAATGTTCGCACGGTCACAGTGCAGACAACGAAATGCAACTGTCTGCTGTTTTCGGCAAAGCATCTGAAAGAACAGATTGCTGCACAAGTCAGGCACGCAAGCGACTCACTCATTGGGCAACAGAACAGAAGCCATTAGCGTGGGATACCAGAATCCGAATAACGCATCCTCTGTCACAAAGTCACCCCAGTTTACGGTAGAAGAAACGTCCATGCCTTACCGTTTATACCTCTCTAGAATAATTACGAAGACGATAATGGTGAATTGATGAAATGTCAGTGTTTTATCCAGAATTGAAACCTAGGACTACAGGCTAGGTGGCATGCTAAGCTAACCACTCGGACACTGAGGATAGGGTCACCTTCTTTTTAAAACCCCTGAAAAGGAGATCGGACAGCCTCTATTTTCCTTCCTTGCCTCTTTCTCTGAACTTAGGGTCTTCATCTAGATGACACTCTCTGTGCATTGTTCCATACCCTACGTTCATTGTGCTACTGAAGCCATGTTTAATTGTGGCGTGATCTTCTCCATCATCAGTTCAAATTTTCAATATTTTGACTCTTTGTTATATATTTGTCAGACACCTTAACTTTCTTCTTCTAAAATACCTTATGGTATTTTATGGTTCTAGTCAAATACTATTAGTACTTAGTCCTAAGAAACATGACGAATTAGTATATATAGGGTTTAGGCACCTTACAGGGAACCGCTCCTGATGTAACAAGAATTACCTACTATTTCTTTCATTATAGCTAATGTGTAAATAATAAAAACATGAATTATGGAATCTAGCACAGAAAAAGAAGATAGAAATGGTGTGTGAACCACATGGTAAAATGTACAAGCGTTGTAGACCTAGGGATATGCTTCATGGATCAACATGACATTCAAAAATAATAAAAGATAGAATGTAAGCCTCACATAAGTTAGGAGTAAAGACAATGGTGTGTATGCCATACCAAAAAATACATAGATGTCTTGGAGGATATGATTCAGCACGACAACTATATAGAAAATTAGGATAGGGTTTATATATAATTATTACTATATCATAAAATCAAACAAAGGAGACATTAAGATTAAGCACGACAACCTGAAAGAATATTAGAATATAATTTATATATAATTATTACTATATCGTAAAATCAAACAAAGGAGACATCAAGATTATGTACGAATGACAACCTGAAAGGAAATTAGAATAGGATTTATATATAATTATTACTATATAATGAAATCAAACAAAGGAGACATCAAGATTAAGCACGACAACCTGAATGATAATTAGGATAGGGTTTATACATAATTATTACTATATAATGAAATCAAATAAAGGAGACATCAAGATT
Source organism: Lepisma saccharinum (assembly GCF_977018435.1). Lineage (NCBI taxonomy): Eukaryota > Metazoa > Arthropoda > Insecta > Zygentoma > Lepismatidae > Lepisma > Lepisma saccharinum. The sequence continues at coordinate 55,051 of NW_028143493.1, read as the reverse complement.
AAACACGGCAACCTGAAAGAATATTAGAATAGAATTTAGATATAATTATTACTATATCATAAAATCAAACAAAGGGGACATCAAGATTATGCACGAATGACAACCTGAAAGAAAATTAGAATAGGATTTATATATAATTATTACTATATCGTAAAATCAAACAAAGGAGACATCAAGATTAAGCACGACAACCTGAAAGAAAATTAGGATAGGGTTTATACATATTTATTACTATATAATGAAATCAAACAAAGGAGACATCAAGATTAAACACGACAACCTGAAAGAATATTAGAATATAATTTATATATAAAAATTACTATATAATGAAATCAAACAAAGGAGACATCAAGATTATGCACGAATGACAACCTGAAAGAAAATTAGAATAGGATTTATATATAATTATTACTATATAATGAAATCAAACAAAGGAGACATTAAGATTAAGCACGACAACCTGAAAGAATATTAGAATAGAATTTATATATAATTATTACTATATCGTAAAATCAAACAAAGGAGACATCAAGATTATGCACGAATGACAACCTGAAAGGAAATTAGAATAGGATTTATATATAATTATTACTATATAATGAAATGAAACAAAGGAAACATCAAGATTAAGCACGACAACCTGAATGATAATTAGGATAGGGTTTATACATAATTATTACTATATAATGAAATCAAACAAAGGAGACATCAAGATTAAACACGACAACCTGAAAGAATATTAGAATAGAATTTATATATAATAATTACTATATAATGAAATCAAACAAAGGAGACATCAAGATTATGCACGAATGACAACCTGAAAGAATATTAGAATAGGATTTATACATAATTATTACTATATCATGAAATGAAACATAGGAGATATCAAGATTAAGCACGACAACCTGAAAGAAAATTATGATAGGATTTATACATAATTATTATTAAGATTTAGCAGGAAAAACACACAGCTAATGTTAGGTTTAGAATATACTTTTACAACTAATATAGGAAAAAAGTTTCAGATTGGAGTAGAAAGAGTTTTCTTGTCGCACATGTACAAGAATATTTAGATGAAGTTTATATTAATTTACATAGGTTATAAATTATGTTAGGACTAAAATCAATCAAGAAGTTTGTGATGTATCATCCATTCTATCGGCATTTACGTCATCATCATTATTACCAGTTTATCAATTTCTCTTTTCTCGATTTGCCACTTTTTGATGTCATAGTGGGGCTCTGGGATGGACGCCTACAGGGTCTCCGCTTTTTGTTAACCGCGACAAGTGAAACAGAAGTGGAGCGATAAGATATAAATATAATGTTATGAAAATACACAGTGTTACAGCACAGAGCATTAGCATATCCTTGTCAGAATAAATAAGGTTACCAGATCACTCAAAGGGAAACGTAGGACAGGCTGTCCCAAACTCAAGGACTTTGTCATAATGTAGGACACATATCATTCGCATTAAATAATCCAAATTACTAAAGCATGTTAGCAAATAATATAAACTTGACACATTTTAAACTTTAAGAAATATGATTTTCTAGCTATTTATTAAATACAAAATTCCCAACTTGTAATTAACACCAAACAATACACTTCTTACTACATGTGTTTTAAGTCGTACTCCTCAGAAGAGCCATTCTTTTCTCAACATTTCAAGTTTAGTCAAAATATGCGAACTTTGAACAGTCAACTTTTATCATTGGTCAAAATGTTTTTGCAATTATACTGAATTATTATCAGATCTTTTACAAACATTAGAGAAATGTATTCTCGCATCAGTCCATTGTACTGACATTAGTGAAAATAATCTATCAACATTTGCACTATGACCTGGATTGTTAAACCAATATTCAGCAATTAGCATAACTTGAAATAATATGAAACATACGCTATTGACATAAATTGAAATGATTCAAGAAGTTTCATTTGGGGTGATTTTTAATTCTGTTCTGTATGTTTCCTGCTTTACAATGAAAACATTGGAACGGAATGAGAAATACCTTCAAAGCTCTGTGATTGATTCCATCGGTACAAACCCCAAAATTGGGACATTTAAGTTGTTTTTTTCAAAATCTTGTTGGATGCCGGTCATAAAGATAAAAAATAGGACATGAACGGGAAAAATAAGTAACTCTAAGAATATGTAAAGTATAATAATTGTGTTGTTTAACTAAATTGGAATGTCTTATATATCTTCCATTTCATGTTACAACAAGGTACAAAATAATTCTATATTCTGTGCAAATATTAACTTTATGTAAAAAGGGCAATCATGATTTAAAACATTGAGTATATTCAGAACTATTAAATTATAGTTTCTCACTAGTAAAAGAACCAGAAATGTGTTAAATATGCTGATATGCTTGATACCGTGCTCTGCCATTAACTTAGTCAACATAATGCTAACGTCAATGCAAAGTCTGCTTAGGGATTCCCAATCCTGAAGGCGTCCATGGCCTCAGCTTTGATCCTCTTCAGAACCTCATCTTGGTTAAAGATAAGCACCCGCAACAAGAGGCAAGTGGGAATGGCAAAGAGGCTGAGCCTAGTCAGTATCTTACAATAAAAAAATCACCACACACCAGAGAGTTTCTGTGCTACCGCTATTTCTGAGGTAGCATGTGGGTATTTATTCATGTTTAGTGAGTAGGGGTGGTCTCCGGCCGTTCGAGCGGCTGGAGACCCAATAGTTAGTAAGGGTGACATTCGGCTGCTGTATGGCGGTTGGTGTCACCGTAGTGGTTAAGGGTGGTTTCCGGCGTTCGAGCGGCTGGAGACCACAATAGATATTAAGGGTGACATCCGGCTGCTGTATGGCGGCTGGTGTCACCATAGTTACTAAGTGGTGGTCTCCGGCCGTTCGAGCGGCTGGAGACCCAATAGTTAGTAACGGTGACATCCGGCTGCTGTATGGCGGCTGGACTCACCATAAGGTAGTTCACCCTCCAATTCCCTCTTAGTTCTTAGTTACTACGTTATAGCTTTCTTTTTTCTTTATGTGTGTGTGTGTGTGTGTTTGTATGTGTGCGAGGAGGTGTGTGTGTGCGTGGGCCTCTCTCGTCCCTTTCGGCACTCACTACGGAGGGTTGATCCCTAAATCTTCTTCTGCTGCACCATCACTACGGCGTCCGGGAACGCTGGGGGGCTCATTCCCACGGGGCGGGGGGATTCGGTGGGAAGGAGGGCGGAAGGCATGGAGGTACCCCACGTCCCCCTCCGACCTGGGCTCCCCCATTGCCAGGATCTCCTCTGCAGTGTTGGTTTTCCGCCTAGAGGGAAAATAGGGTCTCCAGGGGGTTCCAGGGATTCTCAAAGGAGCCCTGAAAGAGTTAAAGAGGGCCTAAAGAGCCAAGTTGGGCCTTAAAGGGTTCGTGAGGCTCTCAGGGCCCAGGGAGGGAGGTAGGCCACTGGTGAGTGAAAACTAACCAAAGCATCCAAAGCTGAGGAACGTATTAGATAGTGGAACTCCAGTTCGAGCCAGCATGGTAAAGGAAAAAAAAAAGGAAAGGCAAGGATCTGCAACAAATTATTTTGAAGTCGAGGTCAAGGATGCAGCATGTACAAGTAAGTGTTGATATTTTGTGTAGCAAAGTATAAAGTAAGCATAACTTGAAAAGGGTACAACATTTAGAAGGTAGAAAGATAAGACATTTCATTAAAATTACAAACGTACCAGCACACACAGAAACAAAGACGCACACACACGCGCGTGCGTAAATAAAGAGAGAGAGAGAGAGACAGAGAAATGCTACTATATGTATAGCATAAAACAATAAGTGCTTACATGTTAATTTTCTAAATTTTCCTTTAAAAAATGTTAAGCCTCACGTAGTTTCTTATAACTTTTGCGCCTTGTGGATCATAGGTCCTACACCGATTTCTTAAAATGTGGTGATATTATCTCTCTTAAAGGCCTGCACAAGACCTGGAGCAGACCCGTTCGCGAGACATCGCTCCTGAAATGCCATGCAACCTGCGCAACACCCTCGCTTGAGCAGCTTGTATGCCCACCTGCACAGATCGTTCCTGGCAGGCATTGTAGACCCGCCGGGTACCCGCAGTCTTACGATACCTAGTAGGTCTCAGTTTGTTCTTTCCATCAACTGCAGACCCCTCCCTCTGCATGACGTAGTTGCTTCGAGTAGAAACTGCACCTGGCCCACACCGTTCTGCAGTGTTGCCAACTGCAATAGATTTTCACTACTTAAAAAAGTGAACTCGAAGCTTCGTAAGCCACATCACCAATGAAATGAGATTTACGAATGTTGCTACCCCCCCCCCCCCACACACACACACATTGAAATAGGTTTTCCGTGGCACAGGATCCATAAGTATATGTCGTAAACAACCAATATACGTATATATAGTGATATAGGACAGGACTGAAACATGTCACGTTCGACGCTGAGGTCGCGAGTCGAACAACACACTGTTCTACTGCGAACACCAGGCCCGTAGCCAGCCAGGGCCATTGCCGTTACCCTCGTTTGGGGGGTAGGGCCAAGTACTTGGATAAACGTGCCAACAAGAACAATCACAATAATAGTAATAAAGTAGCATGAAAGGCATTATAATCCTCATAAATCACGCAAAAAGGGGGTAGAAGTCGGTTCTCACGCGCATTTGTGTTGAAACAGAGGATTAGAAATATTTTTTTTCAACACGTCAATTTCACATTAGCTAATAATGGAAAACAAGCACACAAACTGTTTTTGAAAGAAAGAAAGTGCATGATAAATGCATTCCGAATGTACAGACATATGGCATGTAAAATTTCCATCTACAATATTTTCTTTTCACATGGAGCGACGTATTACATAATCAATTCATCCAACTCGTAACAAACCAACATTAATAGCAAATAATATCACGGGCCGCCATAGCATTCTCTGTTTTAAAACTTTTCTCACTTAGATCGTTCGGCGCTCAGGGCCGACTCCCGCTACCCCTTTGCTACGGCATTGAACTTGATGAGACTGGATAATATTTTATAATATATTTCTACTTTCATAAAATTTGAAATCAAGGGGTTGCAATTACCCCTCCATTCCCCCTCTGCAGGTGCCCTTGGCCGTCTGGAAGGAAAATGCAAGAAAAATATGAAAATTAATTCCATCTTGAGTACCCTTTAGCCCTGCTACTCTTAAATTCTGCTAGTCTGTTTTTTTCTTGTACTTTAATGTTTGACCCCCACCCTGACCCTTCCGCTAGACTTAATTTCCGTCCAAGCTTGTGAGCAATGCACCCTACCCCCTCTGGTTGCGCCACTGCGTGCCTGGTTAAGGCACCATGCAATGAAAAGCAATTAGTTTTCAGTGAGGAGATTTTTGTTTGCTCGATCATTCATTTAAATAAATGAAGCTGTAATACTGCGTGCATTTCCTGGCAATAAGATAAAAACTGCTTACGATGAACTGAAATCGCTAAGTATATAAATTCTCCTTGGAGGAGAGAGCTCCTCCTAGGACCTCGTAGGATTTACGAGCTACGTAAGTAGGCAACACTGGCTGAAGCTGTCCACGTGGTGATGAAACACCTGGAGCGACACGCTGCCGGAGGGCTGTTTCCTTCCAGCAGGTTTTGCAGGCGCCCGGGTCTTGTTGAATGCCCAGTTACCTTGTAAGCGCAGAGCGCCTGGAAGACGAAGAACCCGGGTAAAGACGCAAGTCGACTCGTTGCCGTGGGCAGGCTAGCAGGTATACCTGTCCTCACGGGCAAGCGGGCAGTGGGTAGGTAAAATTCAGACTATGCTGGCCTCTAATCTCTCTTGAAGTTTAGTTAGTGGAAAACATTTATTTGCGCAATGGTTCTTATCCTAGGTAGTTAGGATAAGAACCGAAAAAATAAACTGTCAAATAATACCTATTATGATTTATATGTAGGTTGGGCAAATACGTTTAATGGTTGTCTACATGTAACAATTAAGAATCAGTAACAATGAATGAGTAGCGCGAAAGTTGCATTTAGAAAAAAATTAACATTATCATTGAGAAAACTTTTTAAAATACGTTCTAAATACACGTTTCCGTGGTCTACGAACTTTTGATATCACCTTAAAACACTAAGTGTTAACGAGGAAATAAGAATTTCTAAAAAGCAAAAAGAATCTGGAGGAGACCACCCTATACCAAACTCTACAGACAAGCACGCACACACATGTTTCAGTCACACTGTAGAGAAACGTTGCATGTTTGTTCAGTTTAACATGTGCACAAGAGATGAATCCCTGAAAAATCGACTCATCGAATGCTGTCTCTTTGGTACAGTGAGATGCATATATATTCTCAAACTGGGTACAAGGCAAGTGGTATATGGTTCTGTGTAAAGAGAGCATAACGTGATGCCACTTGTGTCGTCCTTAGCCAGAAATGTTCGGAATACAATAGTTACTGACTACACAAGGTTGCGACTGTACATAATTTTCGCCATCGACCACTAGAACAGCGTTACTAATGTTCAGATTTTTATGACATCACATTTCTAGCTTGTCCTGCTTCCCCATGTCTAAGTGTTTTGTTTTTTTGGTCCTTTGTATTAAATGAATTAGTTTTCAAAAACATATTTTAGCTTCAGGTCATATTTTGTCCAAAATGTGGCATAAGAAGCATAAGCATAAAAATCATTCTAAACCATTCAACAGATATGACATAACGCTTGTACAGGCTTCAAATTGAAAATAAATGTAATCTTCGAGCACAACCTATAAAATGGAGTCAAAAGTTAAGGTATGACTTTTTGACATGTAATTATTTTTTTATTAACAACATATTTGCAGTTTCTCTTTTTCCACCTCAAAAATATTACAATTCTGATAATATTTATGTAAGGTCAACAAAGTATTTGTTGGACATTCTACTGCAAAAGAAAATAACGACTTTCGGAAATGCTTAATAGAATTAATAGCTACCTTGTTATTATTTCTTAGCAGTATTGTTAGTTTATATTTTGAGATATTGGATCATATTTGGTATGTTTTAGGGATATAAAACATCATAAAGGTTTTAGGTCATAATTATTCGAAGTCGAACCCTAATGAACGTACTTCTTTCTGCTTGCATTCCTTACTAAGTTTTTTTATTTATTTATTTCAGGGTCAAGATAGAACCTCTGAAGGTGTAGAAAACAGCAGTGTACTACAGTCTAAGGGAACAATTGAAGCCTCGATAGATGCTGATGTATGCAGTCACAATAAACATTCTAAATCTAAAACTTACAGCGTGTATCATTAATCCTCAATGTTTAACTTCTAGGATAAGGAGTATGTACATATATAGAGAGAGCATTTGTTTCGGTTGAGGTGTGTTGATTCTGACGCAAGTATGTCGTATTTTATCATATAAAATAAGCAATTTAATATCTTATGATCATTATTACTTCGAATAAGATACAATAATATAGAATAACAGAAACTTGCTACTTGCAGAATTGATAAAATATCATAAAAGTTCTATACTAATAGAACATCACTTAGAAAGGTAGCACAACTCAAACTGTAGCTATTTTCTCTTAATGCTATGGTGAGATACACACCTTTTGGTGTGTTTGTTCTTCGTTTAGTCCGCTTTTGTATAATTAAGATCAAGAGGATAATCATGATCAGATGAGACCAATAAAGGGACATTTTCGAAGAACATCCATTCCCAGGCAGTACTCGAATCCAGGAACTTCAGTGGTGAGATCGATAGTTGTCCACTTCAACGCACCTGGCCACCGAATCGGCTACAACTTTTGATTCAATCATGTGGAAAAGTGACATATATCTGTGCAGTTTGAATCGTTACTGGAGAGAACTATGTCAGTTCAATGTATCAGTTCACCCCTTTATATAGTATTTTTAAGCATCTTTCCTACTGCTATCATCCCCTTCATTTTTATCTGCGAACGAGCATTTTATTTTCCTTGTACAGTGTCTCTCAAAAGTTTTAGGACAACGACATTTGTAACTAGGCAACCCAATTTACACAAAGCGTTGGTGGGTTGCGTGTAGAGTTAGGCTCAATTTCAGGGTTGCCACATGCACAATAGATATTTATAAAATACGCGAAAGGAATAAAAACAAGTAATATTGTATAAAATTATTAAAAATATCACTATTATATCGCAAGTGACAAAATTCTTTCTCAAAGAAAAAAATATGTTTCTATTATTTCATCGCTGATGAGTCTACAGAAAGGAAAAGAGGTGAGATAAAACGAAAGGTGACAAAGGAGAGGAGAAAGAGAAAGCGAAAGGAGAAGAGGAAAAGTAGAGGAGAGAAGAAAGAGAGGATAGACGAGGAGAAGAGATGTAGTGAAGAGAATGGAAAAATATTCTAGGACAGATGAGGAAAATGGAGCAAAGAAGATAGAAGAGGAGAAGAGGAGACGAGAAGAGGGGAGTGGAGCGAGCAGAAGGAGGGGAGAGAAGAAGAAGAAGGAGAAGAGAAGAACAGAAGGGACTGAAGAGAAGAGGTAGTTGCAGAAAATATCGTCTCAACGTCAAGAATTGATGCATTGGTCAAATTATCGACATGAAACATTCAATAACATTTTGAGATGTATTGGAGAATGTATTAGATCGGTTCGAAATGCCTTTTGCCTTAGTTCAGAGCAAGGTAAAATCTTCCGTGTAAGATCTTTGATTTTACCTGCGATTATACCACTAAAAACAACAACAGTTCTTAATTATTCTGTCGCCTGAATATTGTAAACGTTATCTTACAAAAAGAAGTTCAATATTCTGATATAGCTCTGTACTTCTAGAATTACTCTATACACATGCATTTGAAATTTAACTCTGAATTTATTTCTTCGTTGTTAGTATATCTAAGCTTGTGAATATACTTTATTTGTAAGTTTACAACGGTTACATGAACACCTACGAAATAGTTCCTTATAATAAACTCCGGTTGACCAATTTACCAATATAAACAAATGGAATACAGATTGTCTTCGAGCTTACATTGTTAAAAAGGACCGGATACACGTATTACTATCCCAATACTTATTTAATAAGATTTATTGTTTGTCAGAAATTATGACTTAAACTATTGCAAGTTGAGCTAGTGCCCATCTAGCCGCCTCTGATGAAATCTATCATTCTTCAGATTCTCTTTCAAATTCGACTCTGGTCACTTGTAACGTGGTGGGTGCAGACGCAGAGTGTTTTGCGATAAGAAACGGCCTTGAATACCGTGAGTGAGTGAGTCACTTTGAACGCGAGCAAGCTACGCTACCAAGCTTGTCTGCCTTTGAAAACCAAGTCATTTTTTTTCACCATTTACGAACGCGATTGCTATTGTAGAAGTATATATTCTCTCAAAAGAGCACGAAAGGAAATTTGACCAATATTCTCCCGTCGTTTAAAACCAACTATTATCTATTAAACGAAAAGTTCACGATTGTCAATAAACCTATCTGAGCATAAGGTGGGTGTAAATAAAAAATTTAATAGAAAGATTCTCTAAAATTTATCTCCTACTGTTTACGTCAAGCCAGCATGGGGGGGGCATGGGCGCCATGCCCCAATCGAACCCTGAAAAAATATTTAAATGTGAACCTATCAATAACTACGAAAATAACATCGTCGATTTTAGAAATCTGTAAAAATTTCAATTTTGTTCTTACATAAATGAATCGGTTTCTTGCGCAAAAGTCTTCAGGCTGCAATATTGGGTAGTTTTAGTTTTATAATCATTGATGCAAGGCTACCAGACGTCCGATTCAGCGATTTAGTCAGGACAGTGCGTTACTTCCAATCCCTGTCCTGACTTTTTCGAACTGCAATCGTGATGCGAGAATGTCTCTTTATTATTGCTTTTTCTCAACTCGCAATTGGACATGTTCTTTATTGTAATAATAATTCCTAGTTCGCAACATTTAATTTATAAATATATTATTTTCTAAACACAGAATTATCATGTCTTTTCAATGGCGCTCGCACTATTTGAACTATTTTGTAATATCTGTCTCTCTCTCTCTTATATAATAATAATATCCTTTGCGCAACAGCCCCTCTCTTATATATATATATATATATATATATATATATATATATATATAAATTTGGGTCTGGCCCCTCCGTCAAAGAAATCCTGCGTATGGGCCTGGTCTACGTCAATGACAGAAATGCAAGCAATATCTTTATTTATTTTTAACCAAATTACAGGAATGTGGAAGAATTTAAGAGAAATAAGAAAGAGCAGAACGACTGTTACTCTACTTTAAAAATTGTTGTTCTTCGAGGAAGAAAAATAAGAAGTATTTACTCCAGCACCTTAACCCAGTGTCAAACGATTCTCTCTTGACTAATACTGTCAAATGTGAACTGATTTTATGAAAGAAAAAAAAAAGTCCTCCTGTTTACGTCTAACGTTGCGCAGATTTGGTAGTTCGCAAACGGTGTAATTATTTCGTGTTACCTTACGCAACACAAACTACAATTCATAAGACTGTTCTGAACACGAGACTTGGCGTCAGTAATGTTGCAGTATCACAGGTAAAGAATATCGTCCTGCAATGTTCAAGCCTCTAGATATTTTCCATTAATAATGTCTAATCACAATAATAAGTTAGAAGAAATAACTCGCATTTTCGCAACTACCAATATTCTTGTTTTTCTTCATCACTTCGAAAATTATTTCTCGAAGATATCTGCTATACTACAAGAAAGCATTTCAAAATTAAAGTAAAAGTTCAACTACATGTTCCCAACGACATTTACAATATTGGAGGGACAGAATAATTAACAATTGTTGTTTCAATCGAAGGTAAGGGCGTGCTGTAGTGGTTAGAGTTCTCGATTGGGCTGCTAGCGGCCCAAGGTTCGATCCTCCATACTAGGTGTAGAGAGCATGGTAACATTTTTTGTAATAGCAGTGTATAGTGGCTACATTGTTCTGCATACGGAATTTATAAAAAAAAATAAACAAATAAATGAATTGACACACATTCAAAGGGATATTTTGATGTGCAAGATCGTGAATTATGATACTCTAATGTTAATTGTGTACTGCTTGAAAGACATTGACAAATATTAATTAAATAACTATTTATATTTGTGGCAATTCAGGACATACTAATTTTACACCTTTTCCCACTCGAGTTCAAAGCAAGGATACCTCCGCAAATATTGAATGAAAAGTTTTCTTCGTGTGCAATTCTCCATTAAATGTTTTCGCCGAGTCGTACTACCTTCGTTTACTTTGTTACAAACAAGTATTCTTTGCACATTATATGTAGGTGGAGAGTTTCATCTACATTTCACATTGGTCAGCTCCTTCTACTTACGTTCAGGAGCGAAAGCTTGTAGGGTAGTGTTTACCGTTCAGGACTGTCAATCTGATGGTCGTAGGTTCAAACCCTTCCGGTGGCAGAAAATTTTCGTAAGTTTTAGACCCATTGTGTTCATTGTCCACGCCGTGTGAAACGGAATGATTCAGTTTGGAATTAACGATGGGGGGAGGGGAAATGTTAAATTACAAAATCTCAATTTCAACGAACCGAGAAGTGGACAAAAATTGGATAATTCTTATAAATATTAAAATTACATTCATGTTTTTAGTGGTATAATCGCAGGTAAAATCAAAGATCTTACACGGAAGATTTTACCTTGCTCTGAACTAAGGCAAAAGGCATTTCGAACCGATCTAATACATTCTCCAATACATCTCAAAATGTTATTGAATGTTTCATGTCGATAATTTGACCAATGCATCAATTCTTGACGTTGAGACGATATTTTCTGCAACTACCTCTTCTCTTCAGTCCCTTCTGTTCTTCTCTTCTCCTTCTTCTTCTTCTCTCCCCTCCTTCTGCTCGCTCCATTCCCCTCTTCTCGTCTCCTCTTCTCCTCTTCTATCTTCTTTGCTCCATTTTCCTCATCTGTCCTAGAATATTTTTCCATTCTCTTCACTACATCTCTTCTCCTCGTCTATCCTCTCTTTCTTCTCTCCTCTACTTTTCCTCTTCTCCTTTCGCTTTCTCTTTCTCCTCTCCTTTGTCACCTTTCGTTTTATCTCACCTCTTTTCCTTTCTGTAGACTCATCAGCGATGAAATAATAGAAACATATTTTTTTTACTTTGAGAAAGAATTTTGTCACTTGCGATATAATAGTGATATTTTTAATAATTTTATACAATATTACTTGTTTTTATTCCTTTCGCGTATTTTATAAATATCTATTGTGCATGTGGCAACCCTGAAATTGAGCCTAACTCTACACGCAACCCACCAACGCCTTGTGTAAATTGGGTTGCCTAGTTCAAAATGTCGTTGTCCTAAAACTTTTGAGAGACACTGTACACCATATGCCACTATGCATCCTAATAATTTATTTCCTGTGTAGAAGTATTGAAGTGAGTCAATACGTTATTATGTCCTGAAGGTATTGAAGGATCATCTGTATGGAAAATAATCGCCAGCGTAACATTAGAGGTAATTCATTAGATTCATAACTTCTAACCGTGATACAAGATACAATATCCTATTTTACAGTCTGTAAATGTTACTAAATAGAAACTAAGGTGACCCTAACATTGTCTCAGAGGTAGCTAGCTATTCTGTAAATTTTTCTCTAGTCTTTTCCTTAATAATATTTTATGCTTTTCTATCGGAATGAGCATCACCGCTATGCCAGGGGCGTGATCAAATGGGGCTTACGAGGGACAGAGCCCCTCCTTTTTAAGATACTATTGCCGAACAAAATGCGACTACAGAGTAAATTTGATCATTTAATTGTGCTCCTTTAAAAAAATTGCCCCCCCATATGGAAGGTGCTAAACTTTAACATTGATTTTTTTTCTTTCCAGATTGACAGATTGGGTACGTAAAAGTACCATGTAATCAATCGCTATTCTAATTCGCTTTTCTCTCATTCCTTTCAAATAAATAAAAATATATTGATGTTGGTGTTGATACCGAGGCGAGACGAGGCGAGACCGATACATCCTCGTAAAAAAATCGACGCGAGAAAGAAATTTTAGTTTCCTGGACTCTCGGTCTCGTTTGAGAATTGAAAAATTTACCTAAATCCAATTTACTTTACTATGTGAGTTAGTCAAACATACGAAGCCGATCTCTATTGTTCATTTAGAGATAATTCATATTTTGTTTATAGCCTTTACAAAGTCAATCCATTCGTGGCACCTGTAATACGTGGATCCTAATATTCAGCATAAAGTTTCGTTTTTCGAGGGTTCGTATTGTCAAAATGAAGGGTCAAACAGAACAAGGCTGGAGATGAAAACGAGACAGTTGTTTATATTTCAAGACATAATCGAGAATGACAGGCATGCAACTGGAGACGAAACTGATAAAAGCAAAGCAGAGGCTTATCCACATATTTCCACCTGGACAAATATAAGTTTGTATTTTGGGATGTAAGGATAAACTTAGAGCCAAAATTCTTATGTGGTTCTACTGGTTAACTTTTAATTGGAGTCCAAACTTGAGTGTCCGTAATTTTTAATCCGACAGTAGTCCGGTATAATCTGTTTACAACATTTAACACAACGCATTACAAAAGCCTAATATTTAGTTTTCTGACTGAATCGTTCCTTCTTATTCATTCAGAACGTTGCCATCACTTCCAGGAACATTTCAAATTTTACATAACATCAGAAAGTAGTTCAATAATACTGATAAACTTAAAATCCAATCTTTACCGTTCTCCATAATCTAACTTTATTTTACAAATTATCAAAGGAAAGAAGCAATATACAAGCTAGATAAATTTTTAATCTTCATTTGAAACTTACTCTAATTTCGCAAATAATCCCCAACCTTCATATATTTATTTACTGTACAATAATTTACGGATCATAGTTCCACATGCAAACACATTTTGGAAAGTTTTATGTGGAGGAAGAATGAGGAAAAAAATTGTAAGATAATAATTTCAGACTTTGAGAAAGCAATTCCAGTTTGTAATTTGCAGATACATATTTTAAATTTTGCTGGTTCAAATTAAGCTGCAAGTTATCTTTGTCATAGTTCTAAAAAGTATTTTTTCGTATTAAGAACTTTGCATATACACGCGTGCAGAAGACGAGCCAAAGTGAACAAGTACTAATTTAACTAACTTAACCTACTCGAAATACTTGATGGGTGCTATCAAACTTAAATGTCTTAACCTACTAATTCAAGCCTATAGAAATAGATTTACGATCACACGGAAAATGAAACGCTTTGAGAATATCGATAAAAATAGTTTTTAGTTTAATTAAACAATAAAGGAGAAAAGTTACATGAACTCACAATGATTGACCGTGCAAGTGTACGAATCACTCATTATTCGTTAAAGGACTTGGTCCGCAGATTTCCATGTGCGTTTGAGTTGTATAACCGGGAAACCAAGGCTGATATGCGACACACATTTGTACTTGTAGTTCATTAACGAAGTAACTTGCATTGCACTAATCATAGATCTTGCTCTTTTTGACAGAAACATACTACAAAGAAATAATGTAGCATCCATTGGTTTATATTGAGTACAAGGGTACAAAATTATCCATAATGTATTTGTGAAATACCAAAATTGAACAGTTGCAAAAATTTCATTGATCTGTAATATTCACTCATGCAATGCTTAACTTCGTGCATACAACGCTATGTAACTGGAATTGAAGATGTAAGGGAGTTTCATTTCCAATAGCGTGAAAGTCAATACGCAATCTTTACACTTCGAAATGCACATTTCCGACAAAGTTGTTCACAATAATGTGAACATACAAATCACAATTAACATCAGTTTGTGTTAAATAAATGAATTTGTTAATAATTACAAATCCGACATACATGAAATCTACATAACAAATCAGTTAGGTTCACTACGTACTTCACCCTAGTTGAACACATTTCCAAGATATTGGTGACTTGTAGTACTGTCGGTAAGGTTATGTTCAAAATTTTGAACTTTCTTATTTGGTTAAAACAGGTTGAAAGAGGTTGTTTGTAATTTTAAATTTATTTGCTTCATTATGCAGACGTGTGTTTCTCCTTTGTAAACGATCGAATATGTTTTCCAACAACAAAACATTGCTTGCAGTTTGTGTATATACACCTTCGTCTATATATTTTTATCTTTTTTGGCAGCATAGTCTTTAGCCTGTTTAGGGCACGTCTCCTTATTTTATGTCTTTCGTAGCGTACATCTCTGAAAACCTTATCACCACGTCCTACAAGCAAATCATATTGTGAAGATAAGTGTTTAGGAGAACTACACCATTTCCTCGATTATTTGGTACTAAAGTAATTGGGTGTAATTTTAGCAAGGTCACTGCAGTTAACTTCAGCACGTTCTTTGGTGGAAAATACAGAAGTTCTGCTTTTGGATTTCACACATAGTCTTCTTCACAATAATGGGCACTGCACACTCAAGGTAACTTAATATACTATGCACACTTGCATCTCTTACATTTCGTCTACAAGCATGAATCCACTGTTTACTTACGCAATTATCGGCTGGAAATCTATGAAATTTTATGTAAGTTCCTTTAGTTTTCTGGTTATAGTTTTCATAGCTTGCTACAGCACAATTAGACATGATTGCAAACTACAACTACAAAAATACAATAAAAATAAATCGAACGCTACAAAATCAACAACTTGCTTGTTTCGATTTTCGCGACGCGTTAGCAGCTGAATGTGCCCCGCACGAACCGGATCCACCCACATGACGTAATGCATCCACGGACGACTGCGCATACGTACTGTATGTACATAGCAACGAGCACCCCCTGAAATAGAGCAAATTGCATTGCTGGCTGCAACAATATTTTAGCTCAATAATACTTATAGTTCCCATAGATTTATTTTAGAATGAAAGCCAATGTAAATGTGACATAAGAAACTAATACGAGACCAAAATTCAATGAAAAGAACAAAAAGGTAAGGAAGATATTTTTTTTAATAATATAAATATACATTTTTCGGCTATTTAAATTTTCATCATAAATTTGTGTACAGGAAAACAAAATGAATCTCATCCAGTAGGTGTGTTCTGAATCCGGACAAATAAGTACTGAAATACGGAAAGAATTGAGTTTCGAGCCCGACTTAGAGAAATCACTTCCCCACTTTTCGGGATCCCGAGCATTCGGGAAATTTCAAATGATCGCGTTTATGTGTGGTTAATTGTGCTGCTCAACGAAAGCTAATTCTAGGTGGTGACACGATAGTTTTGTCCTTTCACTTCAGACCGACAACTGTTCTCCCATTTAAGTACACGGGGATAAATTGGAAGTTTAATTTGATCTTAGCCTCAGAAATTATGCCGAAAGACGATAGATGATTTTTCAGTGCTGTAATACTATGGATGGTTGTTAAGAATAGAAAAAGATATCTGAACTAAAAAGAAAATTCAAATGTGCACAGTATTTGGTTATGTTACTTGTAGCTTTCACAATATTTTTTTTTTTTTGGCTAAAGAATAATACATAATAATTCCGTACGACTGCACTTTAATTTTCTTATTTGTTGTTATAATTGACACTTCTACAAGTAAATATGATGCTCTACTTTATATGTAGCACATTTATCGAAAAGAGTAGTTATTACAAAACAATATTATCTTCTGTTTCACGTCTACCAGCCCCCAGGGCGTTTATATTTACAGGAATTATAATTTTGAAAGTATTGTAACAACAAAAAATAGAGAAAGGAAGTGCAAGGGAAAAATGTCTACTGTATGAAAGGAAAGCATACGTTAACATTAAAATATCGGATAATGTAATTATATAATAATAAATATCATGCGCATACTCACATAATTTCTTTTCTCGATTTTTTGGTGAGTTTCTCCGATTCCTACACCCGCCGTTGAATTACACATACTCGCGACCAGAGAAAACATAAAGCCAAGTGTAAAATATAAATTTGTGTAATGTCGAACCCATGGCAGCTAGGAACGACCCAAATAATGCCAAGTTTAGTGCTCTTTGTGCACAAACATACCATATTTGGTCTGTTCGGCCAGCCTGTCGTTGCACTTTAATATATTATTTCTTAGGTTCACGATAATGTAATTTTCAGAAGCTTGTGACTTGCTACATGATCAGGAAGGTTTAGTAAACACATTTTTATTATCGATTTATGCGAGAAACTTTTACAAAGTAACATTTGCATTGCCACTCCATTGTGCTCCAATGTAAAGTTTAGGTCAAGAAAATGAACAGAATTCTGTAGGGACACAACGATGATGGTGCCGCCACCAGTTTCCTTCGACGATATTTCTTAGTTTTTATTATGAACTGTTTTTCTTCTTTTGGGTTCTGTTGATTTTGAGTAGCTTCCAGTAGAAGTTGATGAAGATGCACTTCCAATCCCTTCTTCCTTTTTGGGAAGATATCAGTCGTTAGAATTGTGCCAAAACTATCGATAGCTTCCATCACCTTTTCGGACATGCAGTATGTAAATTTTATTTTTGTATATCACTGATATCTAAAATAACAAAACAACGCTGATCGCAGGTTCCTGATTTCATAAACTGAAAGAAACAGAGCGTGACGCTATTACCCCGGCTCACTTATTACACGTTCTATGTCCATTACGAGCTCGTTCTTGAACACATTCACGATCACTTAGTACATAACGATAATACATTAAATATACTAGAAATATATGCGCAGTGTAATTGACAGAAATTTAAAATACAGTCGCGCATGCAACAGACTTACCTTGGCTGTTTTACAACAGGCGGGAAATCAACCGCCTTTTGCACAACATAGAGAAATACTGGTGCCACAGAGAATATTCCAGAACGGTTTCTTGCTTTCTTGACTTCAGAACCTTTAATCAAGGTACTGCATATGTCATCTCTCTGATTTCTTCCAAAATAAGCTCTTTACGAGAACTTGGCGTTATTACCCCAAGGGACCTACATTTTGCACATTTGGTTCACCGTTAGTTATTGTACGGAAAGTTGCAGTTAGAATTGAATAGTACAAAGAATAAATTTTTCTTTCTCAGAAAAGTGTCTCAACATACAACTTTGGGAAGTGGAAAGACGCCACCAAGCCAAGATTGCCTGAGGATAGTCAAGTTAAACCGACAGACTGAACACCAAGGCCTTCACGTCTTCCGAAGAGCCAATGGGACAGAGGACGACGATTCAGGCAACAGCATCTGCCAAGAGGAAGACTGTACAAGCAGTAGGTGAGAATTCCTTTTCATTCTTTTACATATCTGTACATAATTTCGCTTATTATTCCAAATGTGACACCAACGAAAAATGTCTCTGTATGCCTCTGGTCAATAGCTGTGAGTGCAAAGGAACACTGTTGACAAAACAAATAAAGAATTTAAAAGTTCATTTCAATATAGGTTCTGATAAATCTACAGATTGTATCAAGACGATCTTTTAAATATCGAATTACTTAGCGGGCCTCTAGTTGCAGGCTTTAATTACTGCATGATTTTCAGTTTTGTAACGATACAAATTGAAAGCAAGGAATAAAACCATTTCAAACTTGAAGAAATGTTTAGACAAGATTGTTCTATTTTGCTCTCGTTCAAAGTCAGTAAAATCTCACAAGTGTATTGAAAGGCATATTTATTTATTTATGCTGATATTATCCTACTGAAAAACAACTGACGAGTCTTAGTGCAGCAGTACATATATACATTTAAAAATGTATAAGAGACAAATTTATTATACAAGATTTGATGACAAGAATGTAAATATAAAAGAGAAATACTAAACACATTTAAAATTACATTAAAATATACATTAAAATGTACCTGACGAAAACATTAAAATACAATTGATCTTTAGGATCGGTGAAAATCATTATATTTGCTGATTATAGAATTTAGAAAATGATTGTTTTTATAATCTTTACATGTTGTTAATAACGACCCGTTTGTTCTTATACGAAGATAGATATATTCTGGATATGAAAAGACTTTCGGAGAGCACTTTTAACCGGTTCTATATATTTTTTTTATGCAACGTGTAGATTGACCCATGCCAGAAAAGTTCACAATGCTTGCTTCTTTCTTGACAGTCTGATGTTTTTACTTCTATCACACTGTTCAAGATTCCAGTTGCATTGCTTTTAATTATTAATTAATAATATCTCAGCATTGGGTTTATTTGTGTTTACCTTGTACCTTTCAGAGGCAACTCGGATATCCAGGGACGACAAAATCAAACTGCTGCAAAGTAGGAGCGGAACAATCACAACAAATTGGTAAGTACCATTGGCTCCATACACTGTACTTACTGTTGACATAAATATCTTAACACATTTCTCACAATGTTATTCTTCAAAGAACATCCATTCTTTAATTCGAGGATTATATCTCGTACATTTTCGCAGTAGTTTTCAGTCATAAAACCCTATCGTCAGTTTCAAGGTTAATTTATTGCTGTTTTTGTGCTAAAGCAGATAAAGGTTCAACTCTCGAATACCAAGCTTTCGATAGCTTGAAGAAAAACAAAATATCTAATGTCGTGTGGTGAAAGTCAGCGGAAAAAATATTTCTCTTTTACTTGTTTTTTTTTTAAGTTGTATTTAACGTTATTTTATTCATCGAGGAAATAGTATAATTTTATGATAATTTCAAATGGGGTGTAATTTGGATAGTTTTGTTAATAACGAAAACAAATTAATCCCAGGTCGGGATTCAAAACCGAGGCGCCTGGAGTCGTAGCGCGCTATGCTAACCACTCCATCACGGAGGCAGGCAGGAGTGCAGATGTTTTAATCGGAATGCAAGAATATAGTTGGGGAACTTCTTTTTGCTTAAAAATTACGTGAAATGGTTACATCTCGTAATTGGTTTCAGCTTAAGGTTTGAATAAGCAACAATGAAGCAGATCACACTAGAAATTCATAATGCTTATGAAATTTAACACAAAACCACTAACCCAGTATGAAAGGGGGTGGTACGTGGTCGTACTTACAAACGAGGTATTTATTCCCGCAAATAGTATCAAATATTTTATGAAAGTTGTTATATATATGGAAAATTAAGGGGTGGGTGGATGTCTCCTACACCGCATTGAATAAGCTGTCACCATTTCTGCGCTCGCCGAACATTGAACTTTCTGGCAGAAACTGCGCGGTGTTGTCGCTCTCTACTGTCAAGTGCTCTCTGTTTGGAGAAGCCAGGCCGCATATAAGCTACACGAAAATGCATAGTTCAAGTCCTGATTCGAATGCCACTTTACTTTAGGAAGTTCAGTTTCTCTCTGACAACCATATGTCAAGTCCACGTGGAACCCAGTATATCCTCCCCTAAAACCTTTCCCACCAATAGGGTTCATTTTAGAAGCTGGCAGTAATTGTAAAGTCCACGTGGAGCAAATGAGATGTTGCAAATTCAGTTTCTGTAGAGATTTCACAACGTGAAATTGCGGTTATCTTTGCTAGATTGTGTTGTAGAGTTGTGCTATTCTCTTTTATATACACGATGTAGACACCTTGGGAGTTTAACGTCGTGTTGGATGTCTAAACACTGCAGGTAAACGTGGCAACAGCGTTTCTCAGAAAAATAGGTACTGCCCGAATACAGATCGGCTTCCTCTCGAGCTGTCAAAGATACCGAACTGGCATTCGAATCAGGACTTCAACTTTACAAATGTTCATACAGTACACTTGCCAATACCACGATAATTGGGCCAAATACACTTCTTGAATGACATAAAGTGAGGAATAAAGTAGGAAGTGGCAACATCGCGTGCGTAATCTCTGCTTCTCTGCTCCCCATTCGCCCTTCGCTCTCTAGCAGACAGCATTTACCTCGTCTGTGATTGGTAGAAACTGTCTAGTAATCTCTAGCGCGGAAAAGGTGACGAGTTGGAACAAGCGCGGTATAGCTTCCGCCTAGTGGCGTGCACAAGGGGTTTGGTGGGGGACATAACACCCTTTCCTTTGGCCCAGTATTTCTAAGCAAAGAACGTGAAAGGAAAATGAAAGGAGACTACTAAAAAAAAGTATACGAATACCCTCCCTCATCCTTTCGAAAATCCACGCCACTGCTTTCACCTTTTCTTCTAACTCGCTGTCCCTTTTGACTCTCTTCGCACTCACGCCTCCAGTTGGTTACAAGGTGCAACACCGACCCATCTACGTCGTCGATTTGGTGTCTACGCCGTTTGCACTACGTTGTGGTGCGGTGTATAGTATGGTTACGTAATGCGTGCTAACCAATCAAATGAACGCATGAAACAACATGCAGGAGGCATTTGATAAATTTTCTGAACTTCAATTGGTTGGACACAATTTCCTTGCAGCATCGTGAGACAAGGATACAACTGAACTGCACCTGGTGTCAAAAACTTCAGCAAACCAGACGGGGCCTCTGAATCACAATGTGCTCCACTGATCATTGAATTGCTCATTGTTTGTATTGGAATGTACCACTTTTACATTTAGTTTATACTAATAAGTTTCTCAAGTAAACTAGTTAAAAAAAGGAGGGGCAATTTCACACAGCCTTTTCCACCAAAGTTCTGTGACGTCAGAAACACAATGACATTGGAGTGTCTGACGTTTGCATCACATTCTTTTTCGTAAAAATAGTATCGATATGGTTTTGTTAACGAAATTTCCGTTACAAGTTTTATTTCCCTCCGCTTTCAAGTAGGGAGCCAGATCTCCAACTTTAAATTTTATTTTCTTCCTAACCGTAACGATAGAAAACATCAAATATTCCAATGGTCGTTTTTATGAGGAAAATGTCTCTCCTATACTAACATGTTGTTCTTGTGAATAAATTGTTAGTTAAGTGTTATTGTTTGTCATTATTTTCTAGATCACCGGTAAGTAACACTAAAACAAATACTTTCTTTTACAGGTTCCAGTAAATTAATAATTTGATAAAAAAAAGGAGATCTTTGCCTTAACCCTCCCCTCGAAAAAGCCTATCTTGGGCCAGTGGAAAAACTGGGGGTCCATTTTTAAAGGTTCCTTCAACTTTAGGGGGAAAGGGGTGGGGCAAGGGAGGGTACAGAGGGGGAAGAACCAGCGCTGCGTAGGGGTGAATGGTCCGTGGGGGATGTAACTCAGGCCAGGAGGGACGTAGGCACCAGCGGGTTGCTGAAAAGCAGTCGTTGGTGAAAACTCCATACTTCCACCCTTTCACGAGCCCTGTCTGAATGGGCTCCTTGGGGCTCCTGGTCTCGGTATCGGGGTGGTGTGATGGCGTACAGGAGGCGTGGGTGAATGCTCGCCTCTGTCGGTGTTTGTGAGAGGCGGGGGAGGCCGTCCCTTTTCCCTCCTTAATTGTGTAGGGGAAGGGTTGCAGGGGATGTAGTGGTTGCATGGAAACTCGCACGATTCGCTCCTACACTCCACACCGCTCGGTCTTCTGTCGCCTGGAAGCAGTTCGATCTCCTTTCCATTTTTTTCCAGATTGTTTTCCAGTATTCCTCCAGTGACTCATGGTGCCACAGTCAGAACAGCTATCGAAAAGTATGGAGCATTCTCAGATTACATTCTCTTTAGACTATTTTACGTCGTTTTTTGTACGTCTGTAGGTGCATCGCGACAATGGGGATGAATAATAAAACGTATCCCAGGCTTCACAGTGCGTTCCACTAAGCAATTCAAACTGTGAGCTGTAAGGTCAATTTTAGGGCTTTTAACTAGGGTATCGGTATCAGTAACGGAAAGTATCGGTTGAACTTTATTCACCGATACTGGTCGTTACTTTCCCGGTGCTTTGATCGGTTGCGGGGTCCTCAAGAATACCCCGCAACATTTTCACAGAGTCTAATTATCCTCGAAAGTATGCAAGATTCGAAATCTCCATTGATTTTTTACCAATATTATGTGATAAGACTGTCCATAACAGTTATACTCTGAAACAAATTTTAAAACTATTTTAAAGCAAAACACTGGTAAATTAGTGGTTTTAATTGGAGTAGAATACTTACCCACTAGTATTAGTCAAAATTTTGAACAAGATTTAATTGTTACAGTTTTCAAGCAGCAGTATCGTTAACGTTCAACCATAGTTATAAGACTATTTGGTGGATATTGCTATAATGACTCACAGTACATGTAACACATTATACTATGCAGTTATGATTATTTCGGAACTGCAACACATGCAACCTTGCATTTCTAATGTTTAAAAAGTATATTGTGAATGTCACAGTGAAACATGAAGTCTATAAACAAATATCCATGTAAAGCAGAACTACTAACAGTTTGATCCTTTAAAACACATTGTATACTTGCAGCTACTAATCTTACACACCAAACATGTATACATTTCTTGAACACATCGATATTTTAATACTTTCAAAATCTATCTCTGAGTTTTCATTATGCAAAACTTTCCAATAAGCTGTTTTTAACATTCTAAACGCTTCTTTTAACATAAAATGTGTTTAAAATATTCTGAATCCATCTGAGGTTGCCTCTAAGTTTCATCTAGATAAATTCTCAAATGTTCAAGTGCACCTCGCAATATTTTTTTTCAAAAACACACATATTTTTGGCCACATTACACTGTTACGTTAGGACATACACCAGTGGCGTATACTGGGTTGAAAACCTGTTCTATCTCGCCATACAATAATGTTAAAACTAACAATAATTTGCTAGTGGAGGGTTCCTTCTCCTGCTGTGGTGTGCCATTACTTAAAAATAATCAGGAAGTGTATCATTGAAAGACTAACAGTGTTCAAGTACAAATATTTCATGCTCGTACATAACTACTGGCGAACTATATTGTGAAATATTTGTATTCCTACATACGAACATAAAATGGAACATATTTTTGTTAACTTCTAATCTTGAATACTTCATTTGAACAGGAACTTATTTCTTCTCTTGTTTTAGGCAAATTTTAGGTCACGTATTGAAAAAAATGTTCCTTGTCAACTCTTTGCCAACTCTTAAAAAGTCAGGTTGCCAACTCCCGAAGTCATCAAAGTCATCTGAAGAAATTGATGCAGATTTTGTAATCTTGGCATATGAATTCTAGTCCCTGGGCCTCTGACTTACCTGATTTACACACAGATATAGAGATATAGTTAAGGGTTCTGTACTAAATACCTATGCTGGGGTAAATGAAGTACTTGCTTGTTTTTACGTTGCTTTTTTAATCTGTCTACGTTAATCGCTACGATGCAGATGAATGGTGAATAAATGATGATTAAACGATGAAACAAACTCAGCAGCTGTACCTTAACCAGGATTCGAACCTAGAACGTAGGCATCTAGCACTTACTGACTAATGAATGTGCCCCACCATGAGTCACTGGACACCAAACACACTGTTTTCAATTCCGTTTCTTGTTTCGTTATTTGCTCCGGTTATTTCATTGTAACTCGGTTCCTATTTGGTCAGATTTCAGTGTTCATGCATACGTGTGTGTATTCATTACTATACCGCATATACAGTACGTTCATTTTATTTGTTGTCTAGGAATTCTCGAACTTTTTGTATTTGGCGGTTTTACGCAGCTCGTCTAAATGGACATCTTACATTCTATGGTCTTTTACTCATTCTTCATCTTATTTGGGTTCTTATTTCTGTTTCTGTCCTCTTCCATTATCGTGCTTACCTGTCAGTTCCCTACTGCCAATTTCCGTCGCTTTTTACCTCATTAGTTAGTCGCGACGTTGAGGATAGATGAGAATTGTTGCAATACAGTAAACTATGGTGACTTTGTGACATTTTCATGATTTTGTTTACCACAAGAAAGTATCAAACTGCAGCATCTCAGTAAGAAACTACAATAGGAATTTCAAACATGAAGTTTTGAATGCTGGTAATTATTTTGCAAGACATTTAGTTAGAATTGAAATAATGAATCAAACTGTTGTCAGAATATCATCCCATGCATTCGGGTGCAGTTTGCAATGTATAGCTAAATATGAGTGAAAGTACAGAAACACCACATATACGATATTTTGCTGTGATCAGCTACTCATAATATACTGTTGTCATTCACAAACTGAAACATATTAGAATATTTTGACAAGGAAGAAGAAAACCGGGTAGCTGCTCCTACTCAGTGGATGTTGAAGAAATTGAACAGACGCTCATAAACACCAAAGCACAGGCCGGGATTCGAACTCGGGATCCCTGCCGTCGCAGCACGCTGTGCTGATCACTCCGCCACGGAGGTTGACATGTCCTATCATCAGTTTGAGATTTCAGAAACCATGAATATCTTTCGACGTCCAATTTTCCTAGGCTTGTCCAGATTAGACAATATTTCACCTCTTGAGTAAAGAAGTTAGCTTTTTGTGGCCACTTAAAATTTTTGCCAGTTCTTTTCTTCCACTTAGAATAGAGCCGATCTCTTGCACTTCCGTGATACGCTAGGGCAAACTTGGTCCTCATTGTACTTTTCCTCCGCAGCGCGAATAGTTTTTCGTTTAGGTCTCATTTCAGTTGGAGCATCATTTAACGCTTCTTCACAATCATTTCTAAATGAACGGTATCCTATGCGCTTTTTGTAGGTGCGTTACATTCTTGCGCGTCTGTAAGAACAGAAACTGGAGTAGATTCATCGGAGCGCCCTTCGTGTTGGACAGAACGTGCCACAAAGTCACCCCATAAATTTGTCAACATCACCCATACAATCCACACACACCACGTCCCACAAACTTCACATCAGCAGCGTATGATTCACTACTGTTTCGGTATCTACAAAACTTACCCTGTCTTCCCCTTCTTGCTTCAGAGAGCGTACACGAACAAAGATTTGTAGACAATGTTCACACGGTCACAGTGCAGACAACGAAAAGCAGCTGGAAGAACAGATTGCTGCACAAGTCAGGCACGCAAATGACTCACTCGTTCAACAGAATGAACACTATAAGCGTGGGACACCAGAAACCGCAAAACGTAGCGTCTGTCGCAAAGTCACCCGAGTTTACGGTAGAAGAAACGTCCATGCCTCACTCTTTATACCTCTCTAGAATAATCGCGAAGACGATAATGAATGGTGAATTGATGAAATGCCAGTACTTTATCCAGAATTGGAACCTAGGACCACAGGCTAGGTGGCATGCTACGCTAACTACTCTGTCGCGGAGGGAAGGGTCACCTTCTATTTACAAACCCCTGAAAAGGAGATCGGACAGCCTCTATTTTCCTTCCTTGCCTCTTTCCATGTACTTAGGGTCTTCATCTAAATGACACTCTCTCTGCATTGTTCCATATCCTACCTTTATTGTTCTACTGAAGTCATGTTTAATTCTGGCGTGATCTTCTCCATCATCAGTTCAAATTATTTTGCAATATTTGGGCTCTTTGTTACATATTTGTCAAATACCTTAAGTTTCTTCTTCTAAAATACCATAAGGTTCTAGTCAAATACTATTAGTACTTAGCCCTAAGAAATATTAGGAATTATTATATAGGGTTTAGGGACCTAATAGGGGACCTCACAAGAATCACCTACTATTTCTTTCATTATAGCTAATTTGGAAATAAAAACATGAATTATATAACCTAGCAAGGAATATGTGGGAAAACAATGGTATTCAAGTCACACCGTAAAATGTATAACCGTCGTGGAGTTAGAGATAATTTTGATGGAACAACACGACACTAAAAAAAATACAACCTAGAATGTAAGCCTCAAGTAGGTTTAGCAAGAAAGGAGAAAAACAATGTTGTGCATGCCACACCAATGTATTGGAAGATAGGTCACAGTGGATAGATAAATATTACTACATTGGTCTATGCAACAAAAGAGATATCAAAATTTAGCAGTATAATTTCATAGAGAAACTGCGATAGATAAGTAATACTATGTTAGTCTATGCAACAAAAGAGAAATCAAAGTTAAGCAGGAAAGTTTCATAGAGAAACTACGATAGATAAGTAATACTATGTTAGTCTATGCAACAAAAGAGAAATCAAAATTCAGCAGTACAGTTTCATAGAGAAACTTCGATAGATAAGTAATGCTATGTTAGTCTATGCAAGAAAAGAGATATCAGAATTCACCAACCCAGTTTAATAGAGAAACTGGAATAGATAAGTAATACTACATTAGTCTATGCAACAAAAGAGAAATCAAAGTTAAGCAGGACAATTTCATAGAGAAACTACGATAGATAAGTAATACTACTTTAGTTTATGCAACAAATGAGTTATCAAACTTAAGCAGAACAGTTTCATAGAGAAACTACGATAGATAAGTAATACTACATTAGTCTATTCAACAAATGAGATATCAAAATTTAGCAGAACAGTTTCATAAAGAAAGTGCGATAGATAGATCAGTAATACTACGTTAGCCTATGCAACAAAAGAAAAATCAAAGTTAAACAGAACAGTTTCATAGAGAAACTGCGATATATAAGTAATACTACATTAGTCTATGCGACAAATGAGATATCGAAATTTAGTAGGACAGTTTCATAGAGAAACTGCGATAGATAAGTAATACTATGTTAGTCTATGCAACAAAAGATATATCAAAATTTAGCAGCACAGTTTCATAGAGAAACTGCGATAGATAACTAATACTACATTAGTCTATGCAACAAATGAGATATCAAAATTTAACAGCACAGTTTCATAGAGAAACTGCGGTGACAGATAAGTAATACTAGTTAGTCTATGCAAACAGGAGAAATCAAAATTAAGCAGGACAGTCTCATAGATAAACTGTGATAGATAAGTAATACTATGTTAGTCTATGCAACAAAAGAGAAATCACAGTTAAGCATAACAGTTTCTTAGAGAAACTGCGGTAGATAAGTAATACTACTTTAGTCTATCCGACAAATGAGATATGAAAATTTAGCAAGACAGTTTCATAGAGAAACTGCGATAGATAAGAAATACTATGTTAGACTTTGCAAAAAAGAGATATAAAAATTAAGCAGGACAGTTTCATAGAGGAACTGCGATATATAAATAATACTACATTAGTCTATGCAACAAAAGAAATAGCAAGATTTGGCAGGGCAGGACAGCTTTGTAAGAAACCTGCAATAGGGAGGATAGATGTAGAATACGCAATGCAACACAGGATACTTATAGATATGAGATTTAGCAGAAAAAATACATGGCCAGTGTTATGTTTAGAATACACTTTTACAACTACTAAAGAAGAGAATCCCAGTTCGGAGTAGAAAGATAGTTTTCCTATCATACAACAGTAAGAATATTTAGATTAAGTTCAGATTAATGTACATAAGTTATAGATTACGTTAGGATTATGTTAATCAATCAAGAAGGTTGTGACGTGTCAGCTCTGCTATCGGTACATAGCACTTACCTCACGATCATCATTACCAGGTTACCAATTTCCCTTGTTTCAATTTGTCATTTTTCGATGTCATCGTGAGGCTCTGGCATGGGCGCCTGCAGGGTCTCCGATTTTTGGTCAAGTGCGACAAGTGAAACAAAAGTGGAAGGAAAAGATATCTATAAAATGTTGTGAAAATACAGTGTTACAGCACAAAGCATTAGAATACACGTACTTGCCCGAATAAGTAAGGTTACCAGATCACTATAACGAAAAAGTAGGACATGCTGCCTCAAAATTTAGGACTGTAAGTCAAAATGTACAAATCGTTCGCATTAAATAATATACTTTAACACAACACATTAACAAGTAATGTAAAATTGACACAGTTTTAGCTTTAAAAAAAATATGTGATTTTGTAGTGATTTCTTAAATATAAAATTTCCAAATTATACATTCTTTCGGTCGCACTTCTTAGAGGAGACCCCGGTTGTCAAACTTTCCGTGTTTGTCAAAATATACGTATATTCGTACTTATGCAACTCCGAACAGTCAAACTCTTTGTAGTTATATTGAACCAATATCAAACCATTTACAAACTCTACAATAAATGTATTAAGTGGCCTCGGTGGCTCAGTCGGTAAAGCGTCTGACTACCATGCTAAAGGTCCCGGGTTCGATCCCCGGCCGGTTCAATTCCGGGAACTTTTCTAAATTTTCTCCGGCGCCCAACCAGCGTCGAATAGCATGGGTACCTGGGGGAAACCCTAGGGGGTAAAGGCGGTCAGGGGCGTGATGCTGATCACATCACCCCCACTCACGACCGGATCAAGAAAGTGTGGGGCGTTACCCCCACACCCCCTATACGCCTTCATGGCGTGGTGCTATGCACCTTTTACCTTTTTGTTTACAATAAATGTATTTCTCTCATTAGTCCATTGTGCTGATATTAATTAAAATAATCTATCAACATTTGCATTATGACCTGAATTGTCAAACAAATATTCGGTATTTATCATAACTTGAAATAACATGAAAAATAATGTCCTTCACAGAAATGTAAATGTTTCAAGAAGTTTCATTTGGTGTGATTTTTTGTTCAATAACTTTCTTCTGTATATCCCCCGCTTTACAATGAAAATATTGAATAGGAATGTTAAACACCTTCAAAGATCCATGATTGATTCCATCCCAAAACATCGAAAAGCGACATCAACAGAATGTGGTTCCATTGATTAAATATTCAGTCTTCGATCCAGCAGAAAATATTTGGATCAAAATAAATTTCAGTGGGGAGTATGGGAGTGCAGTACATAGACTTGCAACTTGCATGATGTTTCTTGTGATTTCTCCTTGTTTGAGTGGAACATGTATTTTTCTTAATTCGAATTATGTGACGCTAAAAATGTAGGACATTTATGTTATTTTTTTAAAAAAATCCTCTCGGATGCTGGGAATAAGGCTAATGTGTAGGACATGTCCACGTAAAAGAGGAAAACAGAGTACACAGTAGATTTACATTCTGTGCAAATATTAACTTTATGTATAAATGCTAATCATGATTTAAAACATTGCGTATATTCCGGACTATTAAATCCTAGCTTCTCACTCGTAAAACAACCAGAAATGTGTTAAATAAGCTGATATGCTTGACTACCGTGATGTGCCATTAACTTAGTCGAAATCACGCTAATGTCAATCCAAAGTCTGCTTAGGGATTCCCCTCCTGCAGGCGACCATGGCCTCAGCTTCGACACTCTTCAGAACCTCATCTTGGTTCAAGATAAGCACCGACAACAAGAGGCAAGTGCGAATGGCGAAAAGGCTGGGCCTAAACATTATCTTACACTAAAACTATCTCCACATACCATAGAGTTTCTGTGCTACCGCTATTTCTAAGATAGTATATGGGTATTTATTCTTATTTAGTGATTAAGGGTGGTCTCCGGCCGTTCGAGCGGCTGAAGACCTAATAGTTAGTAAGGTGACATCCGGCTGCTGTATGGCGGCTGGTGTCACCGTAGTGGTTAAGTGGTGGTCTCCGGTTGTTCGAGCGGCTAGAGACCACAATAGATATTAAGGGTGACATCCGGCTGCTGTATGGCGGCCGGTGTCACCGTATCTGGTAGACTAGAGCCATTGTAGTTAACCCCCGATTCCTTCTTTATTTTAGCTCATAGCTTTTGGATTTATTTTTTGTGTATGTCTGTGTTTGTATGTTTGTGAGTGTGTGTGTGCATGGGCCTCTCTCGTCCCTTTCGGCACTCACTACGGAGGGTTGATCCCTAGATCTTCTTCTGCTGCACCATCACTACGGCGTCCGGGAACGCTGGGGGGCTCATTCCCACGGGGAGGGGGGTTTCGGTGGGAAGGAGGGCGGAAGGCATGGAGGTACCCCACGTCCCATCTGACCTGGGCTCCCCCATTAGCCAGGATCTCCTCTGCAGTGTTGGTTTTCCCCCTAGAGGGAAACTGGGGCTGAAGGGAGTTCCAAGGGGTCCTCAAAGGGGCCGTAAGGAACCCTGAAAGGGCTAAAGAGGGCCTAAAGAGCCAAGTTGGGCCTTAAAGGGTTCATGAGGCTCTCAGGGTCCAGGGAGGGAGGTGGGCCACTGGTGAGTGAAAACTCACCGAAGTATCTGAACTTGAGGAACGTATCACAGAGTGGAACTCCAGTTCGAGCCAGCATGGTAAAGGAAATAAAGGGAAAGGCAAGGATCTGCAACAAATTATTTTGAAGTCCAGTTCAAGGATGCAGCATGTACAAGTAAGTGTTGATATTTTGTGTAGCAGAGTATAAAGTGGGTATAACTTGAAAAAGGGTACAACATTTAGAAGGTAGAAACATAAGTAAATCTCATTGAAGTTACAAGTGATCCATCACTCACAGCCTCCCCAAAGAATAACCCGTAATGCTTCTATGATTGGGCAAATAAGTTTAATGCTTGTCAACAAGTAACAATTATGGATCAGTAACGATGAATGAGTAGTGCGAGAGTTGCATTTTTAAAAAATTAACTTTATATACCATATTGAGAAAACGTTTCGGAATACATTCTAAATACACGTTTCCGTGCTCTAGAAACTTTTGATATCACCTTAAAAAATACTAAGTGTTAATGAAAGAATAAGATCATTTTTAAATCTGGAGGAGACTACCGCGTACCATAATCTACAGGCACGCACACACACATGCACATGCTAGGAATACAATTGTTACTGACTGTACAAGGTTATACCGGTAGCCAACTTTAGCCATCGTACACTAGAACAGATTTAATAATGTTCGGAATTTTATGACCTCACATTTATAGTTTGTCCTGTTACCCCATGCCTAAGTGAATTTTTTGGTCCTGTGTATTAAGTGCATAACTTTTCAAAACCATATTTTACCTTCAGATCATATTTTGCCCAAAAACTTGTATATATTTTAAAAATTCAACAGACAATGATTTATTTTATTTTATTAAAAACATATCTGCAGTTTTGTTTCACCCCAAAAATTGTATAATTCTGATAACGTTTTGTGGAACACTCCACTGCAAAAGAAAAAAACAATTTTGTGAAATGCTTAATAAAATCAATAGCTATTTTGTATATTTTCGCAGTATTTTTAGTTTATTTATTTATTTATTTATAAGCATTCCCATAACAGAGCAATGCTCCAATTACAATGGGATATCACAAACCCAATACTCACATTATGCAACACAAAAAAAAAGTTAAAAAATACAATACAAAATACAATACAATATACCCACCGACAAACATAATACAACATAAGAAAAATTATAAAACTAGAATAATACTAAAGTACAAATATACATGAAGCTAAAGCTTCAGACTTCAAACAGTATAACAAAACTCCATATTATAACCCGCACTAAACAAAAGAGATAAACACCCAACTCTCATTTTGATATTTTTCAGATTATCGAACATATAAACATAAGAGATAATATACAAATCCATAAAGTTAAGTGCAATTCAATAACTTTGTCTTGAATAGTAGCCCTTTATTACTGATATGTACTTTGCGTAAGGGAATGCAAAATCTACATCAATTTTATCCTTAACAATACTATTATGTAGTCTACACATACTAATGACCACAGAATTCTGATGGACCAAATTTTTGGAAAAAGTGTATATAAAAGGTTGACACCATCTTAATGATTGAGGTTTAGTACAAATAGAGACCTGCACAAGACCCGGAGAAAACCCGTCTGCAAGGAGGCGCGCCTACAATAATATGCAACACGCACGTCAAGCCCAGGTGTTCGACATCGCGCAAGCGAGCTTCACGTCACGGTTGTGCACGGGCATCGTTGCCTGCCAGGCTTTTCTATTACCCGGGTCTTAAGAAGACCCGTGAGACTCGATGTAGTTCTTGCAAGTAGACGCGAGCACTGCTGTCAGTGTTGCCAACGGCCATTATATTTCACTACGCATGGAAATATTTGAATTTCTGCTAGGCGCAGGTGCCTTGAGGTTGTATAACCATTGGCGTAGCAAGGGGTGGGTGAAGTGGGCGACCACCCTGGGCCTCGTGCATGTAGGGGTCTCGCGTCTCATGAGGTTGATACGAAAAACGTAATAAATGGAAGTGAGAAAGATAGAAAAGGCTAATTTTTGTGGGCAATAAAATTTAAAAAAAATTTATCTGGCTTTATATTCCAGTTTAACGTTATAATTTGAATGAATACGTCAAATGAGAGGCGGGCGCGAGCTCTAATCCTAAGGGGCCCCAAAAAGTCAAAACAATTCTCATTTGTCATGTGAAACATTAACGCAAAAATTGATTGGACAATTTTATCCAATTATTTTGTTGAATAGAAAGGGCTTTGTTTTGGCTCTTCTTCTGTCTCGTGACCTTGCATAGCCTACCCGATTTTAATATGTTAATGATAAAGCACCTCAAACTGCCACGGAGCAAAGTAGGGTGCATTTAAATGCTTCCGGTGTTTTAAACTGAAGATGGGTATGGATAATATTAGCAGTTCTTCCTTCGTTCCTACAACTTCAGATGCAGCTATTGCCCTCTGTAACGGGCACGAAGATGATTTATCTTCAGAATATCCTGATAAAGTTTTACGTTTCAGGAATGTGCTTAAATCTGAAATCAAGTGATTTGGCAAAGTTTCTTCTCCTTGATAGCTCTACACTAGCTTCCAGTGTTCTCTGTATCCTGTACCTACTTCTGTTTGATTCCTACTCTTCAAGTAACAACCACGAAAAAAGAACTATATTTCTCAAAATTGAAACTTAGGAAAAACTTCTGGAAGGTAGTGTCGAATGGTATGATTCAGCCCAAATTTACCGGACTCAGTAACCTCACTCTTGAACGAGAAAGGGCAAAGTCTAATGTAAAAGTGTCATTCGCTGCCCAGAAGTCAGTAAGAAAAGTTCTGTTAAGCAAGGTGATTTGATTTAAATCAAGATTTAAATTGGGGAATACTATTTTAAAAAATCACTTATTGAAATCACTTTAAATAAAATTACAGAATAATGTACACAAGAAATTTGTAGATATCAGAATCACTTTTTGTGAAAGTATATTAATCTCGTATTCATTTCATGGTGATTATTATGCTCTAAGAAAGGAAATAAAGGGAAAAAAATATATGTCCTGATGGGGTGAAGCTCATACGAAAATAAATGTAATATGTCATCTGAAAAAATCACTTAAATTACCCTTGATTTAAAATTCAATAATTTTATAAGCAAAAATAGCACATTTTTTAAATAAATAATATACAAAATACTAATCGTGTTAAACCGTAAATAGTGTCATTTTCATTAAACTGTAAATAAATATGGCAGCTGATATTTGGCTAACTATCATTAAAACATCTAAAATTCGGCTACAAAGACTGTAAATATTTTTTTAAGTTAAAATTATAAAGTGCATCCAGAATTTATATTTTCACTGCAAGAAAAGTTACTGAAATTATAATAGTTTCATTAACACACTTAACAAACATTTTCATATTAGATTCATTATGTTCAGTTCCAGAAACAGAGAAATGCATATTTACATGTAATTTGTTATTTGCTTTAATCAAACTGTTCAAATATTTTACAGGGCCGTTTATCAGAAAAAGCCTTTCTATTTAAAAAAATATGTCTATGTGTACTATGCCAAGGAAAAGATCGATTTAAATAAAAAATATTAAAAAAATATTAAAAAAACATTATTTTTATCCACCCAGCTGTTAAGAGGGGCGGGGAAGGGGATAAATAAGTATTTGTATTTTCTTCTTTTGAATACATAAATGTCAAAGAAAGATATGTTATAATATGTGAAAATTCAGAGGTAGAGCATCGATTTGTATAATTATTAATGTAAGTGTAGCCACAACCAGCCATTCTAACTAATTACATACATTTCCTGGAAGAATCTGACTGTGCTTGAAGGAAACAAATTTGTTTCTTGCGGACGCGTACTTTACGATTTTGTTACGCCACTGCGTCAAATATTGAATATTACAAGAACATTAAGACGTAACAACAAAATGAGATTCACAATTATTATTATCATCTAAGCCCTAAAATTCAAAGTAAAGTGGTACAATTAATGTGCAACAAAGTCAAAATTGCTAATTAAAAATGTAAAATTAGCTGTATCAATTGATAACACCAAAGATTTCACACTTATGGTGAAAATATATGACTATCGTTTAAAGATTTGTTGATGTTGAAACCGATTGTGTCGAATACCTTGAAGGTAGATACTTTGGGCCCCTAGACAGGATTCTGGTTTAGCGCAGCCCCTTCCCCCCGCTCTATCAAGCACAGCCATTTTATGTGCCTCCTTCGATATTTTCTACTTAAGCCATGGTTTGTGACATTTACATCCTACAAATTTTGAAATGAGGAAACAAAGAACAACTCATTAAATAATATATAGGTTATATTTAAAGGTTCTTATTTAAGGATATTTCAGTTGTCTTACTGTCTAAAGAACATCTTAAAAAACGTACTATTACTACTGCCTTGGTTAATGAAAATTCCAGCAGCGTGTTAATGTAGCTGTGCCAAGTGTAAATTTCTCTGTCGCGTACTATTAAATATAATTGTCATCAGAAATTAATTATTATTATAGGCTATTATATAAATATAATAATTTGCTGACGTTTCCTTGATGACTGTATATCGATTCACATTGATATTTCAAACTTAAAGAACGGATGGAGCCTTGCATTCTAATCTCGCCCAGGGCCTCGCGATATGTTGCTACGCCACTGTACCTAAGATTTTTGTAACTCCTCAAATTAGTTTCATTATTATGTCAAAACAACTACCACACATTTTCCAAATTTGTTTCGAAGTTCTTCAAATACGTTTGTGTGTCTTGTTCATTTTATGTCACTTTTCTGGTCTTGAAATCGTAAATCTCCTCTCGGTTTCATTTTTACGTTGTTCGTTTGTTGGAATGTGTAAGTAGCATTGCCTGCTATTTGCACCCATATGAAGATACAAGCTAACAATAATTATATTTTTTATCGTATTACTATCAATGCGGTCTCTAGAACTAGATAACTAGGAACAACATTTTTTTTGTACTGGGTTCAGAGTCTGAAGAAAACCTTGCTAGAAGGTTGAAATGTTACGTTTAGTCTATGTTTTAAAATAAAATAAAAATCTGCGTTGGTCAGCATATTGAGTTTTTCATATCATGGAAACAAGGCTTACTGGTGTTACAACAACATGAGTGAACGACGATTTGTTGAAAGAGATGACAATAT
Organism: Lepisma saccharinum; assembly: GCF_977018435.1. NCBI lineage: Eukaryota > Metazoa > Arthropoda > Insecta > Zygentoma > Lepismatidae > Lepisma > Lepisma saccharinum. The sequence continues at coordinate 19,131 of NW_028143493.1, read as the reverse complement.
TAAAAAAAAAAATTATAATGCAAATTCTGATTTCATGTTCCATTTTATGAACCATCGTGCCTTAGTGTTCAGGGGGGGGGAACTTGAGCAACTAATTCGGATATTGAATTGGCAAAATTACACCAGAGAGAAAATCTGTTTGATTGATTAATTTATTTGGTCAATTTATGCACAATAAGGCTAATCGGGACTGAACCTATAGTTTAAAGTGGGATCCTAACCACCATGTGCCTCCACCGAGTATCGAACCCGGTACCCCTTGATTACAAGGCGACGACACTACCACTGCGCCATAGGGGAGCACCCCCCCCCCAAAGTATAATGTAGAACAACCACCAGTAACACAAAGTTCCAAAATATTTACGATGGCACTTTTTGCGAAATTTGGTTAGTACTCCTTTACAGGTGTCAGCAGTGGCGGTAATTAGGGGCGGGGCCGAGAGAGTGCAGTTGCCTCCTCCACCCCCGACTTTTTGAAACGTTTGCACCATGCTAACCTCATGTATCAAGGGAAATTAAACTGTCCTTGCCCCCCCCCCCCCACACTTTTGCACCTTGGCCCCCTAGTTTTGGAACCCAATCGCCGCCACTGGGTGTGAGTGATACAAATTTTTTCTAAGAAGGAATAAATGTCTGCAGTTTCAAATTGATTAAAGTGATGAACATTTTAAGTGCTCCTAGAACAGTTTAGAATCTAAAAGTTGGCAACGGTGACTGCGTGACTCATGTATCTGGAGACGGTGCAAAACCGGAATGAGCTTTCGCTGAAGATAAGCGAGCTTCGTCTTGCAAGGCCTTCCAGTTACCCGTGGGCTTTCGATGCTTGACGGGTCAAAACTCAGGTATACAGTTTTACTCGCCCGCCCGACCAGCCAGGCGGGCCTAGTAAGCGATTCTGACCGATATGCAACCCTCTGAGTACAGAAGTTTAATCTTTGCAAAACTTCTTCTGTTTCGGTTAGACCATTAACAACTTTATATAATAAAATATGCTTTGCAATATCAGATCTAGTTTTCAAAGAGGAAAATTCAAACTCAGTTAGTAGCATATTATAAGGTATTCTCAACACATAAGACGATTTTTTATATTTTTTAAAGAACAGATATCTTAAAAATGTATTCTGGATTCGTTCGAGTTTATCAATATATAATTGGAAGTAAGGACTCCAGATTACATTAGCGTATTCCAATTTACTCCTCACCAGAGCATTATACACAACTGTTAAGGCTTTACTACACTGCATTTCCTTTGTGTTTCTAAATATAAATCCCAGAGTTTTGAAACCATTAACTACTAGTTTATCAACATGGTTCTTGTAAGTGAGTTTAGAATCCTAAATTATTTCTAAATCTTTAATTATATTGACTCTCTGAAGACCCACATTACAAATAGTATAATTAAATAAAAATGGAGATGAAATTCGTGTAATAATATATATATATATATATATGTATGTATGTATGTATGTATGTGTGTGTATACGTTTTAGATATCATGAAGATTTTAGGTTATAATTATTCGAACCTTAGTGAATATAGTTCTTTCTGCTTGCATTTCTTACTAAAGCATGTCTTGAAAATAATTAATTACGATTTTTATTTTGTTCAGGGTCAAGATAGAACCTCTGTAGGTGCAGAAAACAGCTGTGAATGCTACAGTCTAATGGAACAATGGAATCCTCGTTGGATGCTGATGTATGAAGTCACATTAAACATTATAAATCTAAAAACTTAAAGCGTCTATCACTTATCCCCAATTGTTAACTTATACTACTTATAAGGAGTATGTATAAAATATAATATAAATTAATAAATTTAATGCCTTACACTATATCAGTTATATGAACACTTTTACTTCGAATAAGAGGCAATAATCAAGAATAAAAGTAACCTGCTACTTGGAACAATTGATAAAATACAGGGTTATTCAGAAAGAAAGAGCAGATTTCAAATGTTTATTTCTCACGAACTATAAAAGATAGAAACACGTGCCATACATCAATGGATAATGGATGAAGGAAGGTTCAAAGTATTATAATCTGCTCTTTCTTTTTGAATAACCCTGTATAATAAAAGTTCTATGCAAAGAACATTGTATAGAAAAGTGGCAGATCTCAAAATGTAGCTATTTTCAGTTAATGTTATGGTGAGACACATAACTTTTGATTTGTGTATTTCTTGTAGATAATCAAGTTCATCAAGAGGATGGTCATGATCAGATGAAACTGACAAAGGCAGATATAGAAGAAATGTGGTGTTAATATGCTCACTGAATAGCCTCAATTTAATAGTATTGTAAAATAATAAATTTTAATTATATTACAAAATTATATGACACCGTACACATTGTTATAAGTAAAGCAACATGTACAATATTCTACTGTTAAAATTTAACAGACTGCCTGCTAAATTACTAAAACGAACGCAACCGTTTGTTGTTTAAATTTGAATGGACATTTCCAATATGACATGGAATACGTTCTAAATCCATTCGTTTTACGGCTAATGACACGAAAAAGAGATGTGCAAAAATCTCGGTGATATTTGTTTTGGTCCTCGAGAAACACGCCTTCAAACACTGCTGAAATTCAAAAGCTACGTCACTGAAATGAAAACGTCTTTTAATTGGCCTGACGTCATCAGTTAGAGAGACATGCAGACAGGGCTTCTGTTCGCGCCGTAATCTTAGCATGGGCAACAGTCAAGAGTCATTAGCAGGAAACGGATTTATATGTAAATACATATTTATAAGCTGAAATCAATTATATTTTGCATTATCTTTGCGCATCATGGTATGTAGACACGCAATATTCAGTTTTTGTTTTCCATATTTGTACATATGTAAGGTTTTGATTCATATTTTACATATTTATATTGTGCATATCGATACACACACACGGAAAAGAGTGAAAGATAGAAGCCGGCACTGACCAGGGGTGAAAATCTGGAACACGAATTGACATTATTGCCTAGCCTTTAATCCATTTTGGTGTTAAGTTGTATAGATTGCAACTATTGAAGTATAATCCATGCATTTCTAGTTTCTGAAAATGCTTTCTGCTATGAAAATATTAAAATATTAAATATTCTGTTCGAATATTTAAATTTGATATTTGACCTAAATCACCCTTTTTAAATGCTATTCTCTAATGATTTTCAAGCACTTCAGTGCATAGGACGAAGAAAAACGTGAGGTCTCACTTATCTCACAATCCTCAAACACCTTTTATAGTCACACCCCTCCCTTCGTGTTCTGACGTAAGCGCGGATAGCTTCACAAACGTGCATTGTTCCAACTGGTTTCAGGCTCACACCCGAAATGTTTTCGCGTGGTTCATTGCGTCAGCCGCGTGGCATGTGAAGCAGTCATTGTGAAGCATCAGGTACGTTTTGTTATTTCAAGCACTGTTGGGGAGGGGGAGCTGATGGGGCAACATCCAAGCTTGAAATTTTTACAAAATCAAAACTTTAAAATGAGAGCAAACTGGAAGAAAGGTGGTAAAATCACACTCCATTTAAAATGACTCCCGATTATTATTTTTGTCCTCGAACAGCTTAGATTTTAATACCAAAATTATAAGAGGAGATTGCAACATATTTTATAGTTTATCCCACCGCTACCTAGAAAGCAGCTATGTGATACCCACTTTTACATTTCCAGTCACCTCCGAAAAAGTCATGCGTACGCCACGCCCCAGGGGGGGGTCCATTGTAAACGCATCTGTAGCAGCATCTTTGAAGAGTCACCAGCCGCGGTTGTCTAACATAAGTGTGGATACTCTTTGTGAGAATGCCTTCATCGATTTATTCAAATCATCACTAATCCTAATCAGAAATCATCACGATTAGCTAAAGGTGGCAGAAAAGCGACGCTAAATGACTACAATGAAAATTGAAGTGTGTAAGTGTACGCCGAAAAAAAGCTTCATCGACGGTTACTTAACCATATTTTTTTTTTATTTGTAGCGATCATCAAGTTCATATCTTTTCTTCGGTGACACTCTCTTCAAGGGCTGACGATTCTCCTCCCAGCCACTGCTATCCCTACATATCCTTATTCCATACATATCTTATTTATATAAGTAGTATTGATGTACGCCAAGGACAATTAGTGCACGGGTGTTAATTAATTTGCATATAATTAAGAACTAATTTGCATAATATGAATAAATTAGCATGTACTTAGAATACTTTACATTTATGTATTTGCATGTTTATAACTTTTATGAATATATAATTATTTATTTTATGAAAAATATGTATATAGAAGGTAATTAGAGGTACTTAACGCTATGCATATGGTTTTATGTTAATTACTGTAAAGTATGTAATGTATGAATCGATAATAATTAATGTTTATAGTATTGAAAATTGGAATTTATGGTTTATGAACCGCTTTGAATGGTGGTAATGGGTGTAGGTACAGGTCCAATTAAGATTTAGGATGGTCCCGGTACTCGAACCAACGATATGTAACGGTAATAATTATAGTTCACTAAGGAATAATAATAAATGGCATGTAAGACATTGAGCGGAGACGAACTATGTATAACGTGTGAGCTGAGTCTGATGCCAGACAGAAGACGGTGAACTCCGCGCAGGTAGAGGAGAAAGGAATTTGGGGGATGAGCGGTCAAGGTCAAATGACGTCAGAACGCTAGAACAAAGAAAGAACCCGATTGACCAATCAGAGATCGCGTCGGTAGATTTTCAGAACCAGTTTTTCCAAGGTTAACTAGAACGCAAGAACAGAGGAAAGCTATGCAATACTGTAGGGCAGGGGAGGGATTGAACCAGACAAAAAAGGATGTCTGGAATGCGCAGCAAGGGTCAAATCTCTGAAGCTGTGCGTCGCTTGTAGAACCGGTTTCCGCCGCCAATTAATATTCCGCTCAGGGTTGCCCCAAGGCACAGGACGCTTTAGCGAGGGTTTTAGGCTAGAAAGCTTGCATGTTAGAACAGGTTTCTGTCAAAGTAGCCCAATGTTACCGAGAACACAAGAAAAAAGGATTTTTGGATACCCAATTAGATTGGAGCGAGAACTTTACTTTGAACAAGGAGAACGAAGCGTAAGGGTTTTTTATCTGTACTAGGAAGAAGGGAGAGCTATCAGGGACTGGGCCTACAGTTTTCACTATTTGCTTTTATCACGGGGTAATGAACCTAGGACCCTTTGATTATCGATTTAGGTAGTAAATTTATGTTACTGTGTGCTATTTAACATAATATTGAGTTTATTTTTTACCAAACTTTGACTTTATGTCAAACATTTTCCCAGCTTATCTTTATTTTTATCAAAATAACACAATTCAATCTGTTCAGGAAAGACTTTTAGTTACATTTTCGACACACAAAGTGTGTGTTCTCAACTTCTATCTGTTTATTTCACAAGTTTAGGCTTATTTTTACCAAAATAACACTATTTATACTATTCAGGAAAGATTTTCAGTTAAATTTTCGACACACTAAGTGTGTGTTCTCAACTTCTATCTGTTTATTTCACAAGTTTAGGCTTATTTTTACCAAAATAACACTATTTATACTCTTCAGGAAAGACTTTCAGTTAAATTTTCGACACACTAAGTGTATGTTCTCAACTTCTATCTGTATATTAGGCTTATTATTACCAAAATAACACTATTTATACTATTCAGGCAACATTTTTTATTAAGTCGTGGACTCGCAAAGACATTTTTTCAACTTTTAACTTATTATTTTACAATTTTGTTAATCTTTTACCAAAATAACACTATTTATACTATTCAGGCAATATTTTTTATTTAATTTTGGACACACAAAGACATTTTTTCAATTTTTAATTTATTATTTTACAACTTTATGTTAATTTTTTACCAAAATAACACTATTTATACTATTCAGGAAAGACTTTTAGTTACATTTTCGACACACAAAGTGTGAGTTTTCAATTTTTATCTGTTTATTTCACAAGTTTAGCCAAATATTTACTCAAATAACACGATTTGAACGTGTTTTTTTATTACATTTTGGACACACACACACGCACACAGAAAGAGAGAGAGAGAGAGAGAGAGAGAGAGAGAGAGATATTTTTTTCCCAAGTTTACAGGATTATTCTCCACGTTTACTCAAATAACACAATTTAAATGTGTTTTGAATTAAATTTTGTACACACGAAGTGTGTTTCGTCAAGTTTTACCGTTTATTTTTCAATTTTATGCTTATTTTACCAAAGTAAGACCTGTTAGTCTATTCAAGAAAGAGTTTTCAATTATATTTTGGATGCAAAAGTATGTTTTGGCAAGTTCTACCCTTTTATTTTACAAGTTTAGGCTTATTATTACTCAAATAACAAGGAAAGTTTGTTTATTTTAGAGTTTGCTGAGTATTTTGTTACTGTTGTACTAGGTAAAAGTTTTCTAAATATATCAGATAGGGCTCTGTATACTTTTGTTTTTGCTATTTTGGAGATGATGCGATCAGCACCACTCTCCATCTGCTTTTTTATCTTATGTACTCTAATATTATTTTGAGGCTTAGTGAATTCTAGAGCCTATTTATGCAGGAGAGAGGGCTTGAAAATTTTAATCTCAGATATCCCACAACTATTTGTCAGAGTATTTTAAAGGATATTTTATACTTATTATGTGCCACTAGAATATCTAAGCTTGCTTAATTTTAATGCCCGTAACGCTGTTATTGTATTTCTAGCTAAGGCTTACTGGATAAAGTACACGAAATGTTTAACATTTCGACTATTTGCCAAATTTTTTAGTGTAACGAAAATTATTGTGTGTCTATAAAGACTGAAATCCTTTTACCGAGGGGTCCACAACTGGATGCTTACCAACATTGTTTCTTTTATTTTTTAAATATAACCATTTATCAATATATTGACAATTCACAGGACAAGACGAAGTTCACAGATGACTGACTATATGGACCATAGTTCCACTTGCTAAACTTTTTTCTATGCTAGAAGAATAATTTAGCCTTATAGCCTTTTTCAAGGTATTTTAAAAGTATTACTGGTGTTTTGGGTGCATCAACACTTGGGTTATTTCCATTTGGTTTATTATACGAGGCTACATTCACTATCTGAACACTGAAATTCTCTGATTGAAACTAAAAGCTTAGGCTGTAACTAGGACAACACAAACCTTACAAAGGATTGTAGGTGACGTAGGACCACACGCCAGAGCTTTGTTAAACTGCAAAAAGCACTTACAGCTAATATTACGAGGAAATGAGGTTGATTTTTACTGTTTCACAAGAATGCTATTTTTTATACACCCAATATTTGCTTTTTCAAGTAACTACATGTACCAGAAGCACTTACAGGCCAACTCTAACTAGACTTCGATTTATTCTATATCAGGTGCTAAATTTATAAAGAACTATGATTGTGTATATTTCTGAGGAAGTAGGCAAAAGCAGATTACCCGATTAAAGTATCTGAAAAACAGATTTTTCTATGTAAGTATATTTTTATTGACTTCTTTTTTGCTTTTGAGGCTAATCGCGACGCTAAGGGTAAATGGCGAGGAAATGTAACGGAGGAGAAACAGTCCCAAAAGTTAGGGGCTGCATGTAAGTTAATACCACAGAGATATTACAGTAGGTGTAGGTTCTACCACCAGAACTTTTCTATCATAATAATACTGGTTATGCTGTACTGTTAGCTAAAGATGCTGATATTTGAGAAATTTAAAAGCTTATTTGCAAAATTTTAAGATAAATAATAATTTGTTAGACTGTAAACATATTTTATATCCATTCTGCACAAGATCCGATGACAAAATTTAAAAATTGTAATCGCCCAGACAGGAACTCGAACCCTGGACAGATAGGTTAAAAGCCTAACGCTATATCTACTAAGCTATCTGGGCACAAGGTATTATTTTCTTGAAAAGTTTGTTATGTTAAGAAATATATTGAAACACTTGAGAACACTCTTGGTCTGGTTCGACAGAGAAGGAGACAACATTTCCAAATTTTTACAGACTGGGTGTATTTTTCCACTATAGAGGCCTTCACTATATGTAATTCGAAACGCTAAAGTTCAGCTAGCTTCCAAAATTGAGGCAAAGATTGTGTTTGACGAGATTAACAAGTTACAATTATATCCAGTTACGGACAAATAAAGCTAAAACTCTCAGATTTACTGTACGAGCCAAGCTTTAGTAACATTTTCTTCACTTTAGTACAAATACCAAAGAAATAGGTATATTTTATTTATAATTTGACATAATGTACTAGTATTTAATTCACAAAGTTAGGTAAAAAACAGTATTTTTAAAAATATTGTTACTGCCTTCAAATTTTATGTTATTTAGCCACTAACAACTGGTTTACACTGTTTGGCATCCTTTAAATAGGAAAATAAGGAATTATTTGTTTAGTATTTTTACTACTTTATATTTATTTAAGAAAACAATTCTACAGTTTAACTTAATTTTTAACAAATTGTTACTAATTTGTATATCAAAGTTATGTTATATAGAGTGTATGAAGGCGTATAAAGTTAATATTTGTACTTATCAGCGCAACTAACAATTATATTTTACACACAATAGATAATGTTTACTGTTAAATTACTTGAATCAGAGAATAATATTTTACAGTAATTTATTCATTCAGCACTAGTCAGTACTTTTATGCATCAGAACGTTTTCTTAATTTTCTATTACGCATGCTATTTTGGGCTATTCTTAAAATGTATTTCTAAGGCAAACTGGTTTAATTTTCTGCTTATAATGCAAAGTTGATAGTTTTCACACAATGCATTGTACATTTGTTATATTCTCTACTTACAATCCAAATATTATGCTTATTTAATGTATAACTAACTAACTCTCTAGCCTTCTTAAACCCGAATGTTCATGGCTGCAGCAACACATGCCTTCCATCTGTCCCTGTACTGAGCAAGATCTACATACTCCTTTCCTTCCCTACCAATTTCCTTTAGGTCCATCTCTACATTATCCCTCCATTTTTGTTTTGGGCTTCCTATTGGTCTTTTATCATCAGTTTTCCCAACAAGAATCCTGTATACTCTTCTTTCCTCTCCCATTCGTACCACATGATCTACACACCTAAGTCTTCTTGATTTAATCATTCTAATAATATCTGGACATGAATACAAATTATGTACTTCTAAATTATGTAACCTTCTCCACTCATCTGTCTCCTCATCTGTTTTAGGCACAAATATTTTCCTAAGGATCTTATTTTCAAATACTCTCAATTTATGTTCCTTTTTCAATGTAAGGGACCAAGTTTATTTACTGTATTTAACTTTTATTTTTTGTAATTAACAAAAATTAAAAGCGTATACTGTAGTTATTATATCTTTTTCTATCAGCTTATTTTGAAATTAATATTATTAGGTATAGTCTTTGATTTATAACTATATTGCTTTTTTTTATCAATTTATCTAAGAGTACACGTAGACAAACACATGTGTACGCACTTTTATGTACATAGATATGCCTTTTTTCTCAATATTTTAGTATGAAGATTGCACTTTAGCTATTCAAGCAAGGGTAGGAAAGGTAGGATTTCTGAGAATTTGTTGCAGGATTTTGTTGTCCAAATATAGATGAGAACTGAGCTGGGAGACTGTTTTGAACCTTTTCATGAGAGTTTGCATGTGAACTGTATGCAAATTGAGCACTATTGACTGTGCATGCTTCTAAGTTTTGCTGTTATTTCACATCAACTTTATGAGACTGTAGACAGTTTTCCCATTTCAAGTAGTTTCTATTGATTGTATTTGTATATGTTTTGGGGACGTTACAGTTTTATGTTATGACGCAGTTTGTTGTAGAATATTTTTACCTGATTGTTTTAAGATATTGAGTGTCTGCTGTTTTACTTGTAATTATTTTCCTTCTTGTGTTGTGTATTTGACTATATTTTGTCCAAGTTCGTAGTATTTAGAATAATTGTTATTGACTTGTAGATGTAGGGAGTAATAATCCTTTGCAAGATGCCATATATTTTAGTCTGATCATTATTCTTAGTGTTCACTTTTGAAGCCTTAGTATTCTGGTAGTATTATTAATGTAGAGGTAAATTAGCCTAAAATGTAGGCATTTTTCTGATAAATTATACTCACTTAGTTGTTTCAGCAGGTAGAAGTTGCATGATGGTTTACTGCTGATGATGTTAATTTGCTTTTCTTATGTACTACGTATGATGTAGCTTACTTGAGTAATTGGAATTTTCTACTGAAAAAAGGATTGCTTGTCTATTTTATTCCTATGTTGTTGAGTTTGTCCATAAGGAAGCCATGTTTTTTACTCTATCCTATGACTTGGAAGAATCTAGATATATTGTGTTTGCAGTTTTATGTTTCTCTAAGGTTTCAGCCATGTAGCTTTTTAAACTGTGCTATGGGTGTGACTATTGATTTCTCTTTCTGGATGCCATGTTGGTTTCTGTGTATTCCTTTTGCTGCTTGAATTTGACTTAGGTTGTTTGCTTTTTTCTTAGATCTTTATTTGTTTATTTGTTCAGTATTTTTTATTTTAATTACTTGAATTTTACATAAAAAAATTCAGAGTACATGGTTAAAGTCAAAGTGTGTTAAAATTCAATTTTCAAAGTTAAAGTTTTAAAAATACAATTTTCTAAAATTAAAAGTTATAAAAGTATATTTTTTTAAGTTGTTAGTATTGTTTGTTAGTAGTTTGTTTTGTTGTTAAAGTAAAATATGTTAGTTAATGTAAATTAGTTAGTCAAATTCCAAGCAGCAAAAGGAATACATAAAATATAATTGTTAGTTGCGCTGATAAGTACAAATATTAACTTTATACGCCTTCATACACTCTATATAACATAACTTTGATATATAAATTAGTAACAATTTGTTAAAAATTAAGTTAAACTGTAGAATTGTTTTCTTAAATAAATATAAAGTAGTAAAAATACTAAACAAATAATTCCTTATTTTCCTATTTAAAGGATGCCAAACAGTGTAAACCAGTTGTTAGTGGCTAAATAACATAAAATTTGAAGGCAGTAACAATATTTTTAAAAATACTGTTTTTTACCTAACTTTGTGAATTAAATACTAGTACATTATGTCAAATTATAAATAAAATATACCTATTTCTTTGGTATTTGTACTAAAGTGAAGAAAATGTTACTAAAGCTTGGCTCGTACAGTAAATCTGAGAGTTTTAGCTTTATTTGTCCGTAACTGGATATAATTGTAACTTGTTAATCTCGTCAAACACAATCTTTGCCTCAATTTTGGAAGCTAGCTGAAATTTAGCGTTTCGAATTACATATAGTGAAGGCCTCTATAGTGGAAAAATACACCCAGTCTGTAAAAATTTGGAAATGTTGTCTCCTTCTCTGTCGAACCAGACCAAGAGTGTTCTCAAGTGTTTCAATATATTTCTTAACATAACAAACTTTTCAAGAAAATAATACCTTGTGCCCAGATAGCTTAGTAGGTATAGCGTTAGGCTTTTAACCTATCTGTCCAGGGTTCGAGTTCCTGTCTGGGCGATTACAATTTTTAAATTTTGTCATCGGATCTTGTGCAGAATGGATATAAAATATGTTTACAGTCTAACAAATTATTATTTATCTTAAAATTTTGCAAATAAGCTTTTAAATTTCTCAAATATCAGCATCTTTAGCTAACAGTACAGCATAACCAGTATTATTATGATAGAAAAGTTCTGGTGGTAGAACCTACACCTACTGTAATATCTCTGTGGTATTAACTTACATGCAGCCCCTAACTTTTGGGACTGTTTCTCCTCCGTTACATTTCCTCGCCATTTACCCTTAGCGTCGCGATTAGCCTCAAAAGCAAAAAAGAAGTCAATAAAAATATACTTACATAGAAAAATCTGTTTTTCAGATACTTTAATCGGGTAATCTGCTTTTGCCTACTTCCTCAGAAATATACACAATCATAGTTCTTTATAAATTTAGCACCTGATATAGAATAAATCGAAGTCTAGTTAGAGTTGGCCTGTAAGTGCTTCTGGTACATGTAGTTACTTGAAAAAGCAAATATTGGGTGTATAAAAAATAGCATTCTTGTGAAACAGTAAAAATCAACCTCATTTCCTCGTAATATTAGCTGTAAGTGCTTTTTGCAGTTTAACAAAGCTCTGGCGTGTGGTCCTACGTCACCTACAATCCTTTGTAAGGTTTGTGTTGTCCTAGTTACAGCCTAAGCTTTTAGTTTCAATCAGAGAATTTCAGTGTTCAGATAGTGAATGTAGCCTCGTATAATACACCAAATGGAAATAACCCAAGTGTTGATGCACCCAAAACACCAGTAATACTTTTAAAATACCTTGAAAAAGGCTATAAGGCTAAATTATTCTTCTAGCATAGAAAAAAGTTTAGCAAGTGGACCTATGGTCCATATAGTCAGTCATCTGTGAACTTCGTCTTGTCCTGTGAATTGTCAATATATTGATAAATGGTTATATTTAAAAAATAAAAGAAACAATGTTGGTAAGCATCCAGTTGTGGACCCCTCGGTAAAAGGATTTCAGTCTTTATAGACACACAATAATTTTCGTTACACTAAAAAATTTGGCAAATAGTCGAAATGTTAAACATTTCGTGTACTTTATCCAGTAAGCCTTAGCTAGAAATACAATAACAGCGTTACGGGCATTAAAATTAAGCAAGCTTAGATATTCTAGTGGCACAGAATAAGTATAAAATATCCTTTAAAATACTCTGACAAATAGTTGTGGGATATCTGAGATTAAAATTTTCAAGCCCTCTCTCCTGCATAAATAGGCTCTAGAATTCACTAAGCCTCAAAATAATATTAGAGTACATAAGATAAAAAAGCAGATGGAGAGTGGTGCTGATCGCATCATCTCCAAAATAGCAAAAACAAAAGTATACAGAGCCCTATCTGATATATTTAGAAAACTTTTACCTAGTACAACAGTAACAAAATACTCAGCAAACTCTAAAATAAACAAACTTTCCTTGTTATATGAGTAATAATAAGCCTAAACTTGTAAAATAAAAGGGTAGAACTTGCCAAAACATACTTTTGCATCCAAAATATAATTGAAAACTCTTTCTTGAATAGACTAACAGGTCTTACTTTGGTAAAATGAGCATAAAATTGAAAAATAAACGGTAAAACTTGACGAAACACACTTCGTGTGTACAAAATTTAATTCAAAACACATTTAAATTGTGTTATTTGAGTAAACGTGGAGAATAATCCTGTAAACTTGGGAAAAAAATCTCTCTCTCTCTCTCTCTCTCTCTCTCTCTCTCTCTTTCTGTGTGTGTGTGTGTGTGTCCAAAATGTAATAAAAAAACACGTTCAAATCGTGTTATTTGAGTAAATATTTGGCTAAACTTGTGAAATAAACAGATAAAAATTGAAAACTCACACTTTGTGTGTCGAAAATGTAACTAAAAGTCTTTCCTGAATAGTATAAATAGTGTTATTTTGGTAAAAAAATTAACATAAAGTTGTAAAATAATAAATTAAAAATTGAAAAAATGTCTTTGTGAGTCCAAAATTAAATAAAAAATATTGCCTGAATAGTATAAATAGTGTTATTTTGGTAAAAGATTAACAAAATTGTAAAATAATAAGTTAAAAGTTGAAAAAATGTCTTTGCGAGTCCACGACTTAATAAAAAATGTTGCCTGAATAGTATAAATAGTGTTATTTTGGTAATAATAAGCCTAATATACAGATAGAAGTTGAGAACATATACTTAGTGTGTCGAAAATTTAACTGAAAGTCTTTCCTGAAGAGTATAAATAGTGTTATTTTGGTAAAAATAAGCCTAAACTTGTGAAATAAACAGATAGAAGTTGAGAACACACACTTAGTGTGTCGAAAATTTAACTGAAAATCTTTCCTGAATAGTATAAATAGTGTTATTTTGGTAAAAATAAGCCTAAACTTGTGAAATAAACAGATAGAAGTTGAGAACACACACTTTGTGTGTCGAAAATGTAACTAAAAGTCTTTCCTGAACAGATTGAATTGTGTTATTTTGATAAAAATAAAGATAAGCTGGGAAAATGTTTGACATAAAGTCAAAGTTTGGTAAAAAAATAAACTCAATATTATGTTAAATAGCACACAGTAACATAAATTTACTACCTAAATCGATAATCAAAGGGTCCTAGGTTCATTACCCCGTGATAAAAGCAAATAGTGAAAACTGTAGGCCCAGTCCCTGATAGCTCTCCCTTCTTCCTAGTACAGATAAAAAACCCTTACGCTTCGTTCTCCTTGTTCAAAGTAAAGTTCTCGCTCCAATCTAATTGGGTATCCAAAAATCCTTTTTTCTTGTGTTCTCGGTAACATTGGGCTACTTTGACAGAAACCTGTTCTAACATGCAAGCTTTCTAGCCTAAAACCCTCGCTAAAGCGTCCTGTGCCTTGGGGCAACCCTGAGCGGAATATTAATTGGCGGCGGAAACCGGTTCTACAAGCGACGCACAGCTTCAGAGATTTGACCCTTGCTGCGCATTCCAGACATCCTTTTTTGTCTGGTTCAATCCCTCCCCTGCCCTACAGTATTGCATAGCTTTCCCCTGTTCTTGCGTTCTAGTTAACCTTGGAAAAACTGGTTCTGAAAATCTACCGACGCGATCTCTGATTGGTCAATCGGGTTCTTTCTTTGTTCTAGCGTTCTGACGTCATTTGACCTTGACCGCTCATCCCCCAAATTCCTTTCTCCTCTACCTGCGCGGAGTTCACCGTCTTCTGTCTGGCATCAGACTCAGCTCACACGTTATACATAGTTCGTCTCCGCTCAATGTCTTACATGCCATTTATTATTATTCCTTAGTGAACTATAATTATTACCGTTACATATCGTTGGTTCGAGTACCGGGACCATCCTAAATCTTAATTGGACCTGTACCTACACCCATTACCACCATTCAAAGCGGTTCATAAACCATAAATTCCAATTTTCAATACTATAAACATTAATTATTATCGATTCATACATTACATACTTTACAGTAATTAACATAAAACCATATGCATAGCGTTAAGTACCTCTAATTACCTTCTATATACATATTTTTCATAAAATAAATAATTATATATTCATAAAAGTTATAAACATGCAAATACATAAATGTAAAGTATTCTAAGTACATGCTAATTTATTCATATTATGCAAATTAGTTCTTAATTATATGCAAATTAATTAACACCCGTGCACTAATTGTCCTTGGCGTACATCAATACTTCTTATATAACCAATGCTATAACCAATCTTAATAATCTGTAAACCAAGCTTTGATCTGTTCAACCAAATTAATGATTGGTCAACATATAATATCTTACTATATATTCCTACTATCACTACTCACCCTGGGCCTCCCCGATGGCGTAGTTGTAACGTCCTCGCCTTGTAGTCAAGGGTTTCCGGTTTCGATACCCGTTGGAGACACATGGCACAGTGGTTCGGATCCAACTTTAAACTGTAGGTCCAGTACCGATTAGCCTTCCTGTGCATAAAGTGGACTTAAAACAACAAATCAATCAATCAACTACTCAACCTTTATCTCCAACTTTTCCATATGTAAACCTAGATACTAATCTTTTAACATTACTTACGCATTTATCTCTAACAATTTACAATATGTAAACCTACATTATTTTGAAAACTTTGGAAAGCAGAACAACCAAAGTACATATACGTGTTTCGTGTTGTAAGTAGTCGATGGGGGTTAGGTGAACCTCGCCCTTCATTAAAAATGAATTTGAATCTTCTTATCTCTCATTTAAAACTTTATTTTCCGAGTAGCTAGAAATCAAAATTAGTGTAATATTAAATACCAGTGTAAAAGTTTTTTTAAAATTTTTTAATGTAAATTGTAAAAAAAATGAAAGAAATTAGTACATAGGCTAATAAACGGGGGAACCAAAATTCTGAGGAAATTACGTCCTGGTTTATTGCTTAAAGGCACCAGGACATAAGCATATACCCCCTGAATGTATACTGGTTGAGGCCGGCTTCTTTAGGGGGCTCCCACCTCTATTATTATGTGTAGCGTTTATAGTTCACGAGATATGGACTGATTGTTCATACGATCCTCTCGTACCTTTACCGGTTTTCGACAATAACACGCAGGCACTTGATTAATTTTAAACATATTATTGAAACAAATTACCAAGCAGCGTCAGACGGTCGAAGGGAACCCATTGAAACGCAACAGGAACAGGTGAAGCGAAGACGTGATACGGAAATGTCGACCGCCGTGTGTCCAACGTACCGCGAAAGAATGGGTCAGCGATTGCTTCAACTGTTAATCAGACCAATTAGTGCTATCCTTGGTCTCCAGAAAAACTCAGCCAAAAGAAACGATTGACCACAAAACTGGCAGTGACCTCAACGAAGGTCAGATGGTTCTGCACCAACTGATGGTTCACCATTCTTCCTGTTCTTAACTCTTCAATAACCGTGACTGTGTATGTCGAGAGCGGAGTCTCTTGTAGTACATGACTGTTGATAGGCTGGTGTGATGTGTTCGCAGGGGGTATCGTGTATTGTGCTTGTTCTTTTTGGACTCTGTCTGGGATTGGGTGCGTCTTCTGCCGCCAAAGACCTCACGGAAGTTTTGCACGTATTCACAATTTATTTGCACGTATTTAGAATTCATTGGTATGTATTTAGAATAAATTTGCATATCATTAGAATACTTAACATTTATGTATTTGCTTATTTATAACTTTTATGAACATATAATTATTTATTTTATGAAAAATATGTAAATAAAAGGTAATTAGAGGTACTAAACGCTATGCATATGTTTTTATATTCATTACTGCAAAGTATGTAATGTATCAATCGATAATATTAATGTTTATAATATTGAAAATAAGTTTTTTATGGTTTATGAACCGCTATGAAGGGTGTTAATGGTACGAAAGAAGACGGTCCCGGTACTCGAACCCGCGATATGTAACGGTAATAAATGGTTAGGCCTATAGTGTACTATGTATTTAATAATGTATGTTATTATGGTATGAAAGACGATGGTTTGAAACAGGAGACTGTGAACTCCGCGCTGAGGGTAGACGAGAAAGGAATTTGGGGGATGCGTGATCTACATCAAATGACGTCGGAACGCCAAAAGAAAGAAAGAACCCGATTGACCAATCAGAACCGGTTTTCCCAAGGTTAATCAGAACGCAAGAACAGGAGAAAGGTATGCAACGCCGTAGGGCAGAGGAGGGATTGAACCAGACAACAAAGGATGTCTGGGAATGCGCAGCAAGGGTCAATTTTTTGAAACTGTGCGTCGCTTGCATGCTAGAACATGTTTCTGTCTAAGTAGGCCAAAGTTTTCTAGAACACTAGAACAAAGGATGACAGGGATTGCGCGATCTAGGTCAAATCTCTGAAGCTATGCGTCGCTTGTAGAACCGGTTTCCGCCGCCAATTAATATTCCGCTCAGGGTTGCCCCAAGGCACAGGACGCTTTAGCGCGGGTTTTGGGCTAGAACGCTTGCATGTCAGAACAGGTTTCTGTCTAAGTAAGCCAATGTTACCGAGAACACAAGAAAAAAGGATCTTTGGATACCCAATTAGATTGGAGCGAGAATTTTAATTTGAACAAGGAGAACGAAGCGTAAGGGTTTATTATCTGTACTATGAAGAAGGGCGAGCTCTCAGGGACTGGACCTACAGTTTTCACCATTTGCTTTTATCACGGGGTATCGAACCTAGGACCCTTTGATTATTGATTTAGGTAGTAAATTTATGTTACTGTGTGCTATTTAACATAATATTGAGTTTATTTTTTACCAAACTTTGACTTTATGTCAAACATTTTCCCAGCTTATCCTTATTTTTTCTCAAATAACACAATTTTATCTATTCAGGCAACATTTTTATTTTCAACACACAAACTGCGTTCTTCAATTTTTAATTGTTTATTTTTCAAGTTTTGGACACACAAAGTGTATTTTGTCCACCTTTAAATTATTATTTTACCAAACAAACACAATTTCATCTATTCAGGAAACATTTTTTTATTATATTTTGGACTTACAAAGAATTTTTTCAACTTTTAATTTATTATTTTACAAGTTTAGGCTTATTTTTACCAAAATAACACAATTCAATCTGTTCAGGAAAGACTTTCAGTTACATTTTCTACACACTAAGTGTGTGTTCTCAACTTCTATCTGTTTATTAGGCTTATTATTGCTCAAATAACACAATTTCATCTGTTCAGGCAACATTTTTTGTTAAATTTTTGGACTCACAAAGACATTTTCTCAACTTTTAATTTATTATTTTACATCTTTATGTTAATTTTTTACCAAAATAACACTATTTATACTATTCAGGCAACATTTTTATTAAATTTTGGACTCACAAAGATATTTTTACAACTTTTTAACTTATTATTTTACAATTTTATACATATTTTTACCTAAATAACACTATTTATACTAATAAGGAAAGACTTTTAGTTATATTCTCGACACACAAGGTGTGTGTTCTCAACTTTTATCTGTTTACTTCACAAGTTTATTCTAATATTTACTCAAATAACACGATTTGAACGTGTTTTTTATTACATCTTGAACACACACACACCATCACACACACACACACACACACACACACACACACACACACACACACACACACACACACCCCACACACACACACACTCTGTGCTCTTCACTGCGGACCTAAAATATACGTCGAATTTTCCATTATATATTCAACGTTTAAAACTAACCACCTCAGACTCTATATCGCATGTTTGTGCACGTTCCACGTTCCACGTTCTCCGATTAAAATGTCATGCGGAAATACTTGACGTGAATTGCGGAACTGTCAACGGAAATTTCCAAGAAATGACCTAAAAATGGTAAAAGATTACAAAAAAGAAATTTCGCGGTGATAGTGAAAGGTTAAGTTTTCCACAAATTACAAGAGTAGTTGACTAATTCGATAAAGCCGGTTGTTTGGTAGTTTAAACTACCGACGAAATTAAGTGCTAATGTAGTTTTTGTATAGTTTTACTTGAAGGTTACAGCGTACACCAGGGTATAATTTCATTTAAATGGGTGACTAATCTTACTTTAGAAGCATAGATTAAAGTGATAGTATCCAGTATAGTGTCCTGCAAAAAAGAACTTCT
>NW_028143492.1:0-82667 GCF_977018435.1 Lepisma saccharinum | reverse complement strand
AGACGAAAGTACCACAACGGTGAGACGGATGTTACGCCGAGAAAAGAAGAAGAGATAGAGAAAAGAGAGGATGAAACGACGTCCGCCCTTAGACGACCCCGACGCCCTGCGTATCCCCGAACGGCCATTGGAAGCCACGATCGGATGCAACGCCCCGAGCAGACAGATGGAAGCGAGGTGTTTTTCCGCCCATCTTCGTCGCCGCGATGGAAAAAGGGAAGAAAAATGAATGTTACGTCTAAGTCGAAGACAGAGTTTTCGCCCGCCAGGAGGACAGACTGGCATAGCCACGAGTGTCGTCGGGACGCCTCAACGAGGACCGCGCCGCCATTGAGTCGGTATAGTATCCTCCAGTTATTTCTTTATGTGTGAGAGTGAACATTTGTCCACCTACGTCGTCACTGGTTCGTCATATCACGAAGCGAGATGAAATCGGAACAATGTTGCCTGCAATTACTAATTATTTTGGCCAATCAAATCGAAAGTACTATAAATCTTCAAAAATTAAGAACCTATTTCGCTCACGCCTTCGAAGTTCTATAAATGTAAAAGACCTACTATTTGTTATTGTTTTCCTATTCTCGCGCCGAGTAATTTATATAATTAATTATTTGACTTTTACGTGCTCTTTGATATATATAGGTATTAGAAAAACTAGGTACTAAATAGTATAGCTGAGTTAATCATTTTGAATATATCCTAGTTTAATTACTGTCCGTTTGTATTACCAGCACTCGTGTACTTGTAATCAAGTTTATTTCATCTTGTCACTTCATTTAGTCTAGAGCTATTATTTTTGCATAGTAGTGCCTCAACAAGTGTAATGTCAATTATTATTCACTTTTGGTAACTATGACGCCTAGCTAATCGCGTTTCATACGTGACAGAGCGCTAGACCGCGCGTATTTTACATTGAAAGCAAGCCTAAGGGGCTAATAGAAATCTCAAATTCGAAGGTACACGGAAATAACCAAGGAGGCGGTTAGATATTTTATCATGTAATGCTATATTGTGTCCACCCCTGCAAGTGTGTGTGTGTGAGTGCATGATAGAATGAGAGTGAGGGGATATGTAATGGTTACATTATCATTGTTGTGTTTATTTTTACCGAATACACGTATATATATTCGTTATCCTACAGGTGTTCTTGATTCATTTATAAATATATGTATAGATGTATATCCTCGTATGGTCGATATTTTTGGTTTTAGTCCTGAGTTTGAAGCTGTATAGCTTGTCTCCATTGACCAGAAGGGTTATAGTTTTCTATTATTACCACAATTATTATTATTATTATTGCTATAATTGAATAACAGCACCACTTTATGCACGACGTGGCTTACCGCCGGAGGTGTAAATAACCGACCCGGTGACATGAACCTGGACTTAAAACCGTTAGCTGGTGGTAGGAATCGTGTTTCCTTAACCGGAGACGCGAACCAAGGACCGACGACCGTCCAAGCGGGCGGCCGCGGAACCCTGTAACCTACGGACTAGCGGTAGAGTTGTTTGGCACCTCGAACTGGGGACTTCGGTCTCCAGGACGAATGGTCAAACCCGTTACAATTTGGCATCCCGAACAGGCACCGGTCTTCTTTTTCGCCTTCGTCGGGAGTGTAATGGTAGTAGTTTTACAAGTGCATAATATTTTTTCAGGAAGCGTTGAAATGTTTTTATACGTATTTTTGCTATGTTTATTGATATCCATATTTAGTATTCGGTGTTTATGTTATCTCGGCGCGAATTTGATTAACGTAAAGGGCAATTATGTAGGCAAACATCGGCAAGGGCGATATTTCAAGGAAGTAGGTTATACAGATTTAGTGGCAATTTTTTGTGTGGTGTGCGTCGTTTTTATTTTCATTAGGCTTCTACAAGGTAGCAGGGAAAGGACCCGTCGTGCCCTCCTCTCTGCATTTTTGATAGGTAATTGTTTGTATTGTTTTTCTGTAGTGCGTTATATATTTTTGAAGTGCAGACTTATTTTCTGACGACCTCAGGACGTAGTGAGTATTTTTAATATCTAATGAAATTGAGAAGTGAGAAAATTATTTATCGAAAGATGAGCGAAGCACGGAAGTGTGAGTTTGCGGGATTGAAATCCGTTAAGTGAAATGGACCCATCGAACGAAGCGCAGGCGCGCTGTAGTACTTGTGTTATTTCGTCAGGAACGCCAGGACACGGGGGCTTAGTTGTAAATACTGAATCCACGCCACCTATTGAATACCTGAATCAGCTGACCCCTTCCCCCCCGGAAGAAGTCGCTCCGATGGAAAAAAACAGATGATGCATTGATCAATGGCGCCGGCACCAACGACAGGATGTTCGAGATGATAAGACAGCTGATCCGGGCGGAGCATGCAGACACACAAAGCGAATCGAACAACTTGAGACCCGATTCCAGGAAGTAGTGCGTATTCGGTGGAACAAATAACTGAACGTTTTTCCACGCGCTTGCAAGACTGTGAAAAGAAACTCAGCGCAGAAGTCGATCGCTTGGATTCCCGTTTGATGACCAGGACCAGCAGTTGGCAACACTGTCGCGACGGACAGACCAGGACGGACGAGCAACTGGCACTACTTGAGGCGAGCTGTCGCGAGGGACTCGCAAGTTTGAGAGATGAGCGTGGCGATAACAATAGGCGAGGTTGATGACCATTCCCATAAGATACAGGCTTTGGAAAGAAGGATGGACATTTTGGACTTTTCTCACCCTCGCGACCGAGAAACGCCGGAGGCCAGGAGAACTTTACCACCCCCTGCTGCTTCTAATGTTCCTTTGCTCAACCGCGATGAACCTTCAGCGCCGAGGAGGACAAACGGCGAAAGGGGGGGCAAGGAATGATACATCCCCACTCCAAGCACCCAGCTGGGAAGACCGTCGCCCCTGCACCAGCTATGACCAGAAGAGCCCTTTTGCCCCTTGAGTATAAAAAGGAGTTTCAAAGGTTCAATGGAGCGGACCGGACTTTTGCCTTCTTCCTTTTTAGATCACTTCGAAACAATCGCGGAGGAACTTTCAATGGAGGAAGCACAACGGTTAATTGTACTGCGGGGATTAATGGAAGATCGGGCCAAAAATTGGTTTGAAACGAATGAAGGGCATTTCACATCTTATGAAGCTTTCCGGGAGATGTTCCTGAGACACTTTCAGCGGCCGATCCAAGTAGAAAGGATGTTAATGTTACTGCGCAACGAGAGGTACAACCGAAACGCGGGAGTTACTTACGCCCAATATTTCTGGAAAAAATATAATGAATTCAAGGCACTGCAGCCTCAAATGACGGCTCCAGAAATAATCGCGGGCGCTGATATATCATTTTCCGCAAGATGTCCGGCGTCACCTTAATGGCAGTTGTGTGTTCGACCCCGATTCGATGTCGCTGACGCTGGAGAACCTGTACCAGTGCTCAGAAGAAGAAGAACGCGACAGGGCAGAGCGCTGGAATAAGCGTCCAGAGGAGAAGATGATCGTCACGGCCGAACCGACCCCAGCGAGTTCAGATGATTCAGCGAGGACAGCACCACGATCCACGCGCCAATGATCAAAACTTTCACCCCTCACCACCTTCGCCACAGAGAGAACAGCGGCAGTACCAAGAGGCAGACGTGGAGGAGGAAATATGCGTCGACCGCCGCACGGCACAGTGCAGGGCAACCGCGACGATAAGTTTCAACTAGGTCAGGTACGTGATGGGTATTACCGACCCCGACAGTCGATCAGGAGCCCGCAGTCGGACCGAGGGACTGAAGAGCGACCTTCGTGGATGAATGAACCACGAAGGGATGGAAATCAGGTGCAAACAAGAAGTGACTCTCCAACACCTGGCGTCTCCGGACTTCAGCGTTCGGAGACCGCTCTTAGAGATTTCAAGTTTATGTTAATGGACTAGTTATATTTTTAGTATTTTACTCTTGTGTCATTATTGATTTTTATATGCGTATATCCCAATGTATTATCTTTTACGTCCTTTAAGGATTGTTTTATTGCGTATTTACTCTTAAAAGCATTTTTCAAGTATAGATTCGACTCATATACAGGGTGTTTTCAAAAAAAGTGTTCATTACAAGGTGTTTTAAAAAAAATATGTAACCTTAAAAAATCTCCCCAGCCGAGAGCGATTTTTAAAGCCTACAATTTTTTTTGAAGTTAGGGGGGGGGGGCGAGATGTGAACAATTACTTTTGTCACCAGTCTTTTTTGTAGTTTATGTAAGTGTATTTCAGAATTTCGTAAATACTCTTAACAACTTTCGGTAGCCAGTTGTGCTTTTTGGCTTTTCTTGGATTTTCGGTTCCAGACGGCGAGGGTAGGAAAACAATAGCGACTTGTGGAATTTTTGCCACTAAGGGTGACTTTTACTTGTTCAACGAATGGAACAACGTCCGAGCTGGCCGAACGAGGGGGAGTTCTTTCGCAACACGTGTGGAGACTGCTCTGTTTTTTTTCTTCACCCCCCAAACCTCCCAAGTGGACAACGAGCCTGGAAGAAAGACCACCGTCCAGCATTTTTTCTAAGCTAACGAACTGCGAGGCGGTTGATTTTTGAAGTTTCAAGTTTTCCTTAAATACCCCTGGACTCCAGAGGACTGAAACAGTTTAGCGGCCATAACCAGATCGAAACACCATCTCCGCGTCACTTTGCGCGAGTTACGGAACTTTGCTTTGTTTTAACCTTTCGACCGGCGTCGTGTTAATTGTCGTGAGTGTGTGATCACAGTGACAGTGCCAGGAATTGAGGCCGTGTTAATTACGTGTTTTCACGTGCTCCATGTGTGTTTTTTCCCTTTTTTGTAAGGAGGGACATGGAATAAATATGGGCGGCTGAGAAAGCTACGAGAGGGACGGGACCTTCGGGTTTCCGATTACTGCTTGCCATGAAGCCAAGAGAAGAAGCCACGACGCCTTGCTTAAGTATACGACGCCTTAAGTCAAGAGACCAGCACCACGACGCTTGCATAACGATGTCTGAGATGAAAGCCACGCCGCAGCGACAACTCGCATTGCCGACCCAGATGAGAGACGAAAGTACCACAACGGTGAGACGGATGTTACGCCGAGAAAAGAAGAAGAGATAGAGAAAAGAGAGGGATGAAACGACGTCCGCCCTTAGACGACCCGACGCCCTGCGTATCCCCGAACGGCCATTGGAAGCCACGATCGGATGCAACGCCCCGAGCAGACAGATGGAAGCGAGGTGTTTTTCCGCCCATCTTCGTCGCCGCGATGGAAAAAGGGAAGAAAAATGAATGTTACGTCTAAGTCGAAGACAGAGTTTTCGCCCGCCAGGAGGACAGACTGGCATAGCCACGAGTGTCGTCGGGACGCCTCAACGAGGACCGCGCCGCCATTGAGTCGGTATAGTATCCTCCAGTTATTTCTTTATGTGTGAGAGTGAACATTTGTCCACCTACGTCGTCACTGGTTCG
Source organism: Lepisma saccharinum (assembly GCF_977018435.1). Classification (NCBI taxonomy): domain Eukaryota; kingdom Metazoa; phylum Arthropoda; class Insecta; order Zygentoma; family Lepismatidae; genus Lepisma; species Lepisma saccharinum. The sequence continues at coordinate 77,237 of NW_028143492.1, read as the reverse complement.
TCATATCACGAAGCGAGATGAAATCGAACAATGTTGCCTGCAATTACTAATTATTTTGGCCAATCAAATCGAAAGTACTATAAATCTTCAAAAATTAAGAACCTATTTCGCTCACCCTTCGAAGTTCTATAAATGTAAAAGACCTACTATTTGTTATTGTTTTCCTATTCTCGCGCCGAGTATTTATATAATTAATTATTTGACTTTTACCGTGCTCTTTGATATATATAGGTATTAGAAAAACTAGGTACTAAATAGTATAGCTGAGTTAATCATTTTGAATATATCCTAGTTTATATTACTGTCGTTTGTATTACCAGCACTCGTGTACTTGTAATCAAGTTTATTTCATCTTGTCACTCATTTAGTCTAAGCTTATTATTTTTGCATAGTAGTGCCTCAACAAGTGTAATGTCAAATATTATTCACTTTTGGTAACTATGACGCCTAGCTAATCGCGTTTCATACGTGACAGAGCGCTAACCGCGCGTATTTACATTGAAAGCAAGCCTAAGGGGCTAATAGAAATCTCAAATTCGAAGGTACACGGGAAATAAACCAAGGAGGCGGTTAGATATTTTATCATGTAATGCTATATTGTGTCCACCCCTGCAGTGTGTGTGTGTGAGTGCATGATAGAATGAGAGTGAGGGGATATGTAATGGTTACATTATCATTGTTGTGTTTATTTTTACCGAATACACGTATATATATTCGTTATCCTACAGGTGTTCTTGATTCATTTATATATATATGTATAGATGTATATCCTCGTATGGTCGATATTTTTGGTTTTAGTCCTGAGTTTGAAGCTGTATAGCTTGTCTCCATTGACCAGAAGGGTTATAGTTTTCTATTATTACCACAATTATTATTATTATTATTGCTATAATTGAATAACAGCACCACTTTATGCACGACGTGGCTTACCGCCGGAGGTGTAAATAACCGACCCGGTGACATGAACCTGGACTTAAACCGTTAGCTGGTGGTAGGAATCGTGTTTCCTTAACCGGAGACGCGAACCAAGGACCGACGACCGTCCAAGCGGGCGGCCGCGGAACCCTGAACCTACGGACTAGCGGTAGAGTTGTTTGGCACCTCGAACTGGGGACTTCGGTCTCCAGGACGAATGGTCAAACCCGTTACAATTTGGCATCCCGAACAGGCACCGGTCTTCTTTTTCGCCTTCGTCGGGAGTGTAATGGTAGTAGTTTTACAAGTGCATAATATTTTTCAGGAAGCGTTGAAATGTTTTTATACGTATTTTGCTATGTTTATTGATATCCATATTTAGTATTCGGTGTTTATGTTATCTCGGCGCGAATTTGATTAACGTAAAGGGCAATTATGTAGGCAAACATCGGCAAGGGCGATATTTCAAGGAAGTAGGTTATACAGATTTAGTGGCAATTTTTTGTGTGTGTGCGTCGTTTTTATTTTCATTAGGCTTCTACAAGGTAGCAGGAAAGGACCCGTCGTGCCCTCCTCTCTGCATTTTTGATAGGTAATTGTTTGTATTGTTTTTCTGTAGTGCGTTATATATTTTTGAAGTGCAGACTTATTTTCTGACGACCTCAGGACGTAGTGAGTATTTTTAAATATCTAATGAAATTGAGAAGTGAGAAAATTATTTATCGAAAGATGAGCGAAGCACGGAAGTGTGTAGTTTGCGGGATTGAAATCCCGTTAAGTGAAATGGACCCATCGAACGAAGCGCAGCCGCGCTGTAGTACTTGTGTTATTTCGTCAGGAACGCCAGGACACGGGGGCTTAGTTGTAAATACTGAATCCACGCCACCTATTGAATACCTGAATCAGCTGACCCCTTCCCCCCCGGAAGAAGTCGCTCCGATGGAAAAAACAGATGATGCATTGAATAATGGCGCCGGCACCAACGACAGGATGTTCGAGATGATAAGACAGCTGATCCGGGCGGAGCATGCAGACACACAAAAGCGAATCGAACAACTTGAGACCCGATTCCAGGAAGTAGTGCGTATTTCGGTGGAACAAATAACTGAACGTTTTTCCACGCGCTTGCAAGACTGTGAAAAGAAACTCAGCGCAGAAGTCGATCGCTTGGATTCCCGTGTTGATGACCAGGACCAGCAGTTGGCAACACTGTCGCGACGGACAGACCAGACGGACGAGCAACTGGCACTACTTGAGGCGAGCTGTCGCGAGGACTCGCAAGGTTTGAGAGAGAGCGTGGCGATAACAATAGGCGAGGTTGATGACCATTCCCAAAAGATACAGGCTTTGGAAAGAAGGATGGACATTTTGGACTTTTCTCACCCTCGCGACCGAGAAACGCCGGAGGCCAGGAGAACTTTACCACCCCCTGCTGCTTCTAATGTTCCTTTGCTCAACCGCGATGAACCTTCAGCGCCGAGGAGGACAAACGGCGAAAGGGGGGCAAGGAATGATACATCCCCACTCCAAGCACCCAGCTGGGAAGACCGTCGCCCTGCACCAGCTATGACCAGAAGAGCCCTTTTGCCCCTTGAGTATAAAAAGGAGTTTCAAAGGTTCAATGGAGCGGACCGACTTTTGCCTTCTTCCTTTTTAGATCACTTCGAAACAATCGCGGAGGAACTTTCAATGGAGGAAGCACAACGGTTAATTGTACTGCGGGGATTAATGGAAGATCGGGCCAAAAATTGGTTTGAAACGAATGAAGGGCATTTCACATCTTATGAAGCTTTCCGGGAGATGTTCCTGAGACACTTTCAGCGGCCGATCCAAGTAGAAAGGATGTTAATGTTACTGCGCAACGAGAGGTACAACCGAAACGCGGGAGTTACTTACGCCCAATATTTCTGGAAAAAATATAATGAATTCAAGGCACTGCAGCCTCAAATGACGGCTCCAGAAATAATCGCGGCGCTGATATATCATTTTCCGCAAGATGTCCGGCGTCACCTTAATGGCAGTTGTGTGTTCGACCCCGATTCGATGTCGCTGACGCTGGAGAACCTGTACCAGTGCTCAGAAGAAGAAGAACGCGACAGGGCAGAGCGCTGGAATAAGCGTCCCAGAGGAGAAGATGATCGTCACGGCCGGAACCGACCCCAGCGAGTTCAGATGATTCAGCGAGGACAGCACCACGATCCACGCGCCAATGATCAAAACTTTCACCCCTCACCACCTTCGCCACAGAGAGAACAGCGGCAGTACCAGAGAGGCAGACGTGGAGGAGGAAATATGCGTCGACCGCCGCACGGCACAGTGCAGGGCAACCGCGACGATAAGTTTCAACTAGGTCAGGTACGTGATGGGTATTACCGACCCCACAGTCGATCAAGGAGCCCGCAGTCGGACCGAGGGACTGAAGAGCGACCTTCGTGGATGAATGAACCACGAAGGGATGGAAATCAGGTGCAAACAAGAAGTGACTCTCCAACACCTGGCGTCTCCGGACTTCAGCGTTCGGGAGACCGCTCTTAGAGATTTCAAGTTTATGTTAATGGACTAGTTATATTTTTATATTTTACTCTTGTGTCATTATTGATTTTTATATGCGTATATCCCAATGTATTATCTTTTTACGTCCTTTAAGGATTGTTTTATTGCGTATTTACTCTTAAAAGCATTTTTCAAGTATAGATTCGACTCATATACAGGGTGTTTTCAAAAAAAGTGTTCATATACAAGGTGTTTTAAAAAAAATATGTAACCTTAAAAAATCTCCCCAGCCGAGAGCGATTTTTAAAGCCTACAATTTTTTTTGAAGTTAGGGGGGGCGAGATGTGACAATTACTTTTGTCACCAGTCTTTTTTGTAGTTTATGTAAGTGTATTTCAGAATTTCGTAAATACTCTTAACAACTTTCGGTAGCCAGTTGTGCTTTTTGGCTTTTCTTGGATTTTCGGTTCCAGACGGCGAGGGTAGGAAAACAATAGCGACTTGTGGAATTTTTGCCACTAAGGGTGACTTTTACTTGTTCAACGAATGGAACAACGTCCGAGCTGCCGAACGAGGGGGAGTTCTTTCGCAACACGTGTGAGGACTGCTCTGTTTTTTTTCTTCACCCCCAAACCTCCCAAGTGGACAACGAGCCTGGAAGAAAGACCACCGTCCAGCATTTTTTCTAAGCTAACGAACTGCGAGGCGGTTGATTTTTGAAGTTTCAAGTTTTCCTTAAATACCCCTGGACTCCAGAGGACTGAAACAGTTTAGCGCCATAACCAGATCGAACACCATCTCCGCGTCACTTTGCGCGAGTTACGGAACTTTGCTTTGTTTTAACCTTTCGACCGCGTCGTGTTAATTGTCGTGAGTGTGTGATCACAGTGACAGTGCCAGGAATTGAGGCCGTGTTAATTACGTGTTTCACGTGCTCCATGTGTGTTTTTTCCCTTTTTTGTAAGGAGGGACATGGAATAAATATGGGCGGCTGAGAAAGCTACGAGAGGGACGGGACCTTCGGGTTTCCGATTACTGCTGCCATGAAGCCAAGAGAAGAAGCCACGACGCCTTGCTTAAGTATACGACGCCTTAAGTCAAGAGACCAGCACCACGACGCTTGCATAACGATGTCTGAGATGAAAGCCACGCCGCAGCGACAACTCGCATTGCCGACCCAGATGAGAGACGAAAGTACCACAACGGTGAGACGGATGTTACGCCGAGAAAAGAAGAAGAGATAGAGAAAAGAGAGGGATGAAACGACGTCCGCCCTTAGACGACCCGACGCCCTGCGTATCCCCGAACGGCCATTGGAAGCCACGATCGGATGCAACGCCCCGAGCAGACAGATGGAAGCGAGGTGTTTTTCCGCCCATCTTCGTCGCCGCGATGGAAAAAGGGAAGAAAAATGAATGTTACGTCTAAGTCGAAGACAGAGTTTTCGCCCGCCAGGAGGACAGACTGGCATAGCCACGAGTGTCGTCGGGACGCCTCAACGAGGACCGCGCCGCCATTGAGTCGGTATAGTATCCTCCAGTTATTTCTTTATGTGTGAGAGTGAACATTTGTCCACCTACGTCGTCACTGGTTCGTCATATCACGAAGCGAGATGAAATCGAACAATGTTGCCTGCAATTACTAATTATTTTGGGCAATCAAATCGAAAGTACTATAAATCTTCAAAAATTAAGAACCTATTTCGCTCACCCTTCGAAGTTCTATAAATGTAAAAGACCTACTATTTGTTATTGTTTTCCTATTCTCGCGCCGAGTATTTATATAATTAATTATTTGACTTTTACCGTGCTCTTTGATATATATAGGTATTAGAAAAACTAGGTACTAAATAGTATAGCTGAGTTAATCATTTTGAATATATCCTAGTTTATATTACTGTCGTTTGTATTACCAGCACTCGTGTACTTGTAATCAAGTTTATTTCATCTTGTCACTCATTTAGTCTAAGCTTATTATTTTTGCATAGTAGTGCCTCAACAAGTGTAATGTCAATTATTATTCACTTTTGGTAACTATGACGCCTAGCTAATCGCGTTTCATACGTGACAGAGCGCTAACCGCGCGTATTTACATTGAAAGCAAGCCTAAGGGGCTAATAGAAATCTCAAATTCGAAGGTACACGGGAAATAAACCAAGGAGGCGGTTAGATATTTTATCATGTAATGCTATATTGTGTCCACCCCTGCAGTGTGTGTGTGTGAGTGCATGATAGAATGAGAGTGAGGGGATATGTAATGGTTACATTATCATTGTTGTGTTTATTTTTACCGAATACACGTATATATATTCGTTATCCTACAGGTGTTCTTGATTCATTTATATATATATGTATAGATGTATATCCTCGTATGGTCGATATTTTTGGTTTTAGTCCTGAGTTTGAAGCTGTATAGCTTGTCTCCATTGACCAGAAGGGTTATAGTTTTCTATTATTACCACAATTATTATTATTATTATTGCTATAATTGAATAACAGCACCACTTTATGCACGACGTGGCTTACCGCCGGAGGTGTAAATAACCGACCCGGTGACATGAACCTGGACTTAAACCGTTAGCTGGTGGTAGGAATCGTGTTTCCTTAACCGGAGACGCGAACCAAGGACCGACGACCGTCCAAGCGGGCGGCCGCGGAACCCTGAACCTACGGACTAGCGGTAGAGTTGTTTGGCACCTCGAACTGGGGACTTCGGTCTCCAGGACGAATGGTCAAACCCGTTACAATTTGGCATCCCGAACAGGCACCGGTCTTCTTTTTCGCCTTCGTCGGGAGTGTAATGGTAGTAGTTTTACAAGTGCATAATATTTTTCAGGAAGCGTTGAAATGTTTTTATACGTATTTTGCTATGTTTATTGATATCCATATTTAGTATTCGGTGTTTATGTTATCTCGGCGCGAATTTGATTAACGTAAAGGGCAATTATGTAGGCAAACATCGGCAAGGGCGATATTTCAAGGAAGTAGGTTATACAGATTTAGTGGCAATTTTTTGTGTGTGTGCGTCGTTTTTATTTTCATTAGGCTTCTACAAGGTAGCAGGAAAGGACCCGTCGTGCCCTCCTCTCTGCATTTTTGATAGGTAATTGTTTGTATTGTTTTTCTGTAGTGCGTTATATATTTTTGAAGTGCAGACTTATTTTCTGACGACCTCAGGACGTAGTGAGTATTTTTAAATATCTAATGAAATTGAGAAGTGAGAAAATTATTTATCGAAAGATGAGCGAAGCACGGAAGTGTGTAGTTTGCGGGATTGAAATCCCGTTAAGTGAAATGGACCCATCGAACGAAGCGCAGCCGCGCTGTAGTACTTGTGTTATTTCGTCAGGAACGCCAGGACACGGGGGCTTAGTTGTAAATACTGAATCCACGCCACCTATTGAATACCTGAATCAGCTGACCCCTTCCCCCCCGGAAGAAGTCGCTCCGATGGAAAAAACAGATGATGCATTGAATAATGGCGCCGGCACCAACGACAGGATGTTCGAGATGATAAGACAGCTGATCCGGGCGGAGCATGCAGACACACAAAAGCGAATCGAACAACTTGAGACCCGATTCCAGGAAGTAGTGCGTATTTCGGTGGAACAAATAACTGAACGTTTTTCCACGCGCTTGCAAGACTGTGAAAAGAAACTCAGCGCAGAAGTCGATCGCTTGGATTCCCGTGTTGATGACCAGGACCAGCAGTTGGCAACACTGTCGCGACGGACAGACCAGACGGACGAGCAACTGGCACTACTTGAGGCGAGCTGTCGCGAGGACTCGCAAGGTTTGAGAGAGAGCGTGGCGATAACAATAGGCGAGGTTGATGACCATTCCCAAAAGATACAGGCTTTGGAAAGAAGGATGGACATTTTGGACTTTTCTCACCCTCGCGACCGAGAAACGCCGGAGGCCAGGAGAACTTTACCACCCCCTGCTGCTTCTAATGTTCCTTTGCTCAACCGCGATGAACCTTCAGCGCCGAGGAGGACAAACGGCGAAAGGGGGGCAAGGAATGATACATCCCCACTCCAAGCACCCAGCTGGGAAGACCGTCGCCCTGCACCAGCTATGACCAGAAGAGCCCTTTTGCCCCTTGAGTATAAAAAGGAGTTTCAAAGGTTCAATGGAGCGGACCGACTTTTGCCTTCTTCCTTTTTAGATCACTTCGAAACAATCGCGGAGGAACTTTCAATGGAGGAAGCACAACGGTTAATTGTACTGCGGGGATTAATGGAAGATCGGGCCAAAAATTGGTTTGAAACGAATGAAGGGCATTTCACATCTTATGAAGCTTTCCGGGAGATGTTCCTGAGACACTTTCAGCGGCCGATCCAAGTAGAAAGGATGTTAATGTTACTGCGCAACGAGAGGTACAACCGAAACGCGGGAGTTACTTACGCCCAATATTTCTGGAAAAAATATAATGAATTCAAGGCACTGCAGCCTCAAATGACGGCTCCAGAAATAATCGCGGCGCTGATATATCATTTTCCGCAAGATGTCCGGCGTCACCTTAATGGCAGTTGTGTGTTCGACCCCGATTCGATGTCGCTGACGCTGGAGAACCTGTACCAGTGCTCAGAAGAAGAAGAACGCGACAGGGCAGAGCGCTGGAATAAGCGTCCCAGAGGAGAAGATGATCGTCACGGCCGGAACCGACCCCAGCGAGTTCAGATGATTCAGCGAGGACAGCACCACGATCCACGCGCCAATGATCAAAACTTTCACCCCTCACCACCTTCGCCACAGAGAGAACAGCGGCAGTACCAGAGAGGCAGACGTGGAGGAGGAAATATGCGTCGACCGCCGCACGGCACAGTGCAGGGCAACCGCGACGATAAGTTTCAACTAGGTCAGGTACGTGATGGGTATTACCGACCCCACAGTCGATCAAGGAGCCCGCAGTCGGACCGAGGGACTGAAGAGCGACCTTCGTGGATGAATGAACCACGAAGGGATGGAAATCAGGTGCAAACAAGAAGTGACTCTCCAACACCTGGCGTCTCCGGACTTCAGCGTTCGGGAGACCGCTCTTAGAGATTTCAAGTTTATGTTAATGGACTAGTTATATTTTTATATTTTACTCTTGTGTCATTATTGATTTTTATATGCGTATATCCCAATGTATTATCTTTTTACGTCCTTTAAGGATTGTTTTATTGCGTATTTACTCTTAAAAGCATTTTTCAAGTATAGATTCGACTCATATACAGGGTGTTTTCAAAAAAAGTGTTCATATACAAGGTGTTTTAAAAAAAATATGTAACCTTAAAAAATCTCCCCAGCCGAGAGCGATTTTTAAAGCCTACAATTTTTTTTGAAGTTAGGGGGGGCGAGATGTGACAATTACTTTTGTCACCAGTCTTTTTTGTAGTTTATGTAAGTGTATTTCAGAATTTCGTAAATACTCTTAACAACTTTCGGTAGCCAGTTGTGCTTTTTGGCTTTTCTTGGATTTTCGGTTCCAGACGGCGAGGGTAGGAAAACAATAGCGACTTGTGGAATTTTTGCCACTAAGGGTGACTTTTACTTGTTCAACGAATGGAACAACGTCCGAGCTGCCGAACGAGGGGGAGTTCTTTCGCAACACGTGTGAGGACTGCTCTGTTTTTTTTCTTCACCCCCAAACCTCCCAAGTGGACAACGAGCCTGGAAGAAAGACCACCGTCCAGCATTTTTTCTAAGCTAACGAACTGCGAGGCGGTTGATTTTTGAAGTTTCAAGTTTTCCTTAAATACCCCTGGAATCCAGAGGACTGAAACAGTTTAGCGCCATAACCAGATCGAACACCATCTCCGCGTCACTTTGCGCGAGTTACGGAACTTTGCTTTGTTTTAACCTTTCGACCGCGTCGTGTTAATTGTCGTGAGTGTGTGATCACAGTGACAGTGCCAGGAATTGAGGCCGTGTTAATTACGTGTTTCACGTGCTCCATGTGTGTTTTTTCCCTTTTTTGTAAGGAGGGACATGGAATAAATATGGGCGGCTGAGAAAGCTACGAGAGGGACGGGACCTTCGGGTTTCCGATTACTGCTGCCATGAAGCCAAGAGAAGAAGCCACGACGCCTTGCTTAAGTATACGACGCCTTAAGTCAAGAGACCAGCACCACGACGCTTGCATAACGATGTCTGAGATGAAAGCCACGCCGCAGCGACAACTCGCATTGCCGACCCAGATGAGAGACGAAAGTACCACAACGGTGAGACGGATGTTACGCCGAGAAAAGAAGAAGAGATAGAGAAAAGAGAGGGATGAAACGACGTCCGCCCTTAGACGACCCGACGCCCTGCGTATCCCCGAACGGCCATTGGAAGCCACGATCGGATGCAACGCCCCGAGCAGACAGATGGAAGCGAGGTGTTTTTCCGCCCATCTTCGTCGCCGCGATGGAAAAAGGGAAGAAAAATGAATGTTACGTCTAAGTCGAAGACAGAGTTTTCGCCCGCCAGGAGGACAGACTGGCATAGCCACGAGTGTCGTCGGGACGCCTCAACGAGGACCGCGCCGCCATTGAGTCGGTATAGTATCCTCCAGTTATTTCTTTATGTGTGAGAGTGAACATTTGTCCACCTACGTCGTCACTGGTTCGTCATATCACGAAGCGAGATGAAATCGAACAATGTTGCCTGCATTTACTAATTATTTTGGCCAATCAAATCGAAAGTACTATAAATCTTCAAAAATTAAGAACCTATTTCGCTCACCCTTCGAAGTTCTATAAATGTAAAAGACCTACTATTTGTTATTGTTTTCCTATTCTCGCGCCGAGTATTTATATAATTAATTATTTGACTTTTACCGTGCTCTTTGATATATATAGGTATTAGAAAAACTAGGTACTAAATAGTATAGCTGAGTTAATCATTTTGAATATATCCTAGTTTATATTACTGTCGTTTGTATTACCAGCACTCGTGTACTTGTAATCAAGTTTATTTCATCTTGTCACTCATTTAGTCTAAGCTTATTATTTTTGCATAGTAGTGCCTCAACAAGTGTAATGTCAATTATTATTCACTTTTGGTAACTATGACGCCTAGCTAATCGCGTTTCATACGTGACAGAGCGCTAACCGCGCGTATTTACATTGAAAGCAAGCCTAAGGGGCTAATAGAAATCTCAAATTCGAAGGTACACGGGAAATAAACCAAGGAGGCGGTTAGATATTTTATCATGTAATGCTATATTGTGTCCACCCCTGCAGTGTGTGTGTGTGAGTGCATGATAGAATGAGAGTGAGGGGATATGTAATGGTTACATTATCATTGTTGTGTTTATTTTTACCGAATACACGTATATATATTCGTTATCCTACAGGTGTTCTTGATTCATTTATATATATATGTATAGATGTATATCCTCGTATGGTCGATATTTTTGGTTTTAGTCCTGAGTTTGAAGCTGTATAGCTTGTCTCCATTGACCAGAAGGGTTATAGTTTTCTATTATTACCACAATTATTATTATTATTATTGCTATAATTGAATAACAGCACCACTTTATGCACGACGTGGCTTACCGCCGGAGGTGTAAATAACCGACCCGGTGACATGAACCTGGACTTAAACCGTTAGCTGGTGGTAGGAATCGTGTTTCCTTAACCGGAGACGCGAACCAAGGACCGACGACCGTCCAAGCGGGCGGCCGCGGAACCCTGAACCTACGGACTAGCGGTAGAGTTGTTTGGCACCTCGAACTGGGGACTTCGGTCTCCAGGACGAATGGTCAAACCCGTTACAATTTGGCATCCCGAACAGGCACCGGTCTTCTTTTTCGCCTTCGTCGGGAGTGTAATGGTAGTAGTTTTACAAGTGCATAATATTTTTCAGGAAGCGTTGAAATGTTTTTATACGTATTTTGCTATGTTTATTGATATCCATATTTAGTATTCGGTGTTTATGTTATCTCGGCGCGAATTTGATTAACGTAAAGGGCAATTATGTAGGCAAACATCGGCAAGGGCGATATTTCAAGGAAGTAGGTTATACAGATTTAGTGGCAATTTTTTGTGTGTGTGCGTCGTTTTTATTTTCATTAGGCTTCTACAAGGTAGCAGGAAAGGACCCGTCGTGCCCTCCTCTCTGCATTTTTGATAGGTAATTGTTTGTATTGTTTTTCTGTAGTGCGTTATATATTTTTGAAGTGCAGACTTATTTTCTGACGACCTCAGGACGTAGTGAGTATTTTTAAATATCTAATGAAATTGAGAAGTGAGAAAATTATTTATCGAAAGATGAGCGAAGCACGGAAGTGTGTAGTTTGCGGGATTGAAATCCCGTTAAGTGAAATGGACCCATCGAACGAAGCGCAGCCGCGCTGTAGTACTTGTGTTATTTCGTCAGGAACGCCAGGACACGGGGGCTTAGTTGTAAATACTGAATCCACGCCACCTATTGAATACCTGAATCAGCTGACCCCTTCCCCCCCGGAAGAAGTCGCTCCGATGGAAAAAACAGATGATGCATTGAATAATGGCGCCGGCACCAACGACAGGATGTTCGAGATGATAAGACAGCTGATCCGGGCGGAGCATGCAGACACACAAAAGCGAATCGAACAACTTGAGACCCGATTCCAGGAAGTAGTGCGTATTTCGGTGGAACAAATAACTGAACGTTTTTCCACGCGCTTGCAAGACTGTGAAAAGAAACTCAGCGCAGAAGTCGATCGCTTGGATTCCCGTGTTGATGACCAGGACCAGCAGTTGGCAACACTGTCGCGACGGACAGACCAGACGGACGAGCAACTGGCACTACTTGAGGCGAGCTGTCGCGAGGACTCGCAAGGTTTGAGAGAGAGCGTGGCGATAACAATAGGCGAGGTTGATGACCATTCCCAAAAGATACAGGCTTTGGAAAGAAGGATGGACATTTTGGACTTTTCTCACCCTCGCGACCGAGAAACGCCGGAGGCCAGGAGAACTTTACCACCCCCTGCTGCTTCTAATGTTCCTTTGCTCAACCGCGATGAACCTTCAGCGCCGAGGAGGACAAACGGCGAAAGGGGGGCAAGGAATGATACATCCCCACTCCAAGCACCCAGCTGGGAAGACCGTCGCCCTGCACCAGCTATGACCAGAAGAGCCCTTTTGCCCCTTGAGTATAAAAAGGAGTTTCAAAGGTTCAATGGAGCGGACCGACTTTTGCCTTCTTCCTTTTTAGATCACTTCGAAACAATCGCGGAGGAACTTTCAATGGAGGAAGCACAACGGTTAATTGTACTGCGGGGATTAATGGAAGATCGGGCCAAAAATTGGTTTGAAACGAATGAAGGGCATTTCACATCTTATGAAGCTTTCCGGGAGATGTTCCTGAGACACTTTCAGCGGCCGATCCAAGTAGAAAGGATGTTAATGTTACTGCGCAACGAGAGGTACAACCGAAACGCGGGAGTTACTTACGCCCAATATTTCTGGAAAAAATATAATGAATTCAAGGCACTGCAGCCTCAAATGACGGCTCCAGAAATAATCGCGGCGCTGATATATCATTTTCCGCAAGATGTCCGGCGTCACCTTAATGGCAGTTGTGTGTTCGACCCCGATTCGATGTCGCTGACGCTGGAGAACCTGTACCAGTGCTCAGAAGAAGAAGAACGCGACAGGGCAGAGCGCTGGAATAAGCGTCCCAGAGGAGAAGATGATCGTCACGGCCGGAACCGACCCCAGCGAGTTCAGATGATTCAGCGAGGACAGCACCACGATCCACGCGCCAATGATCAAAACTTTCACCCCTCACCACCTTCGCCACAGAGAGAACAGCGGCAGTACCAGAGAGGCAGACGTGGAGGAGGAAATATGCGTCGACCGCCGCACGGCACAGTGCAGGGCAACCGCGACGATAAGTTTCAACTAGGTCAGGTACGTGATGGGTATTACCGACCCCACAGTCGATCAAGGAGCCCGCAGTCGGACCGAGGGACTGAAGAGCGACCTTCGTGGATGAATGAACCACGAAGGGATGGAAATCAGGTGCAAACAAGAAGTGACTCTCCAACACCTGGCGTCTCCGGACTTCAGCGTTCGGGAGACCGCTCTTAGAGATTTCAAGTTTATGTTAATGGACTAGTTATATTTTTATATTTTACTCTTGTGTCATTATTGATTTTTATATGCGTATATCCCAATGTATTATCTTTTTACGTCCTTTAAGGATTGTTTTATTGCGTATTTACTCTTAAAAGCATTTTTCAAGTATAGATTCGACTCATATACAGGGTGTTTTCAAAAAAAGTGTTCATATACAAGGTGTTTTAAAAAAAATATGTAACCTTAAAAAATCTCCCCAGCCGAGAGCGATTTTTAAAGCCTACAATTTTTTTTGAAGTTAGGGGGGGCGAGATGTGACAATTACTTTTGTCACCAGTCTTTTTTGTAGTTTATGTAAGTGTATTTCAGAATTTCGTAAATACTCTTAACAACTTTCGGTAGCCAGTTGTGCTTTTTGGCTTTTCTTGGATTTTCGGTTCCAGACGGCGAGGGTAGGAAAACAATAGCGACTTGTGGAATTTTTGCCACTAAGGGTGACTTTTACTTGTTCAACGAATGGAACAACGTCCGAGCTGCCGAACGAGGGGGAGTTCTTTCGCAACACGTGTGAGGACTGCTCTGTTTTTTTTCTTCACCCCCAAACCTCCCAAGTGGACAACGAGCCTGGAAGAAAGACCACCGTCCAGCATTTTTTCTAAGCTAACGAACTGCGAGGCGGTTGATTTTTGAAGTTTCAAGTTTTCCTTAAATACCCCTGGACTCCAGAGGACTGAAACAGTTTAGCGCCATAACCAGATCGAACACCATCTCCGCGTCACTTTGCGCGAGTTACGGAACTTTGCTTTGTTTTAACCTTTCGACCGCGTCGTGTTAATTGTCGTGAGTGTGTGATCACAGTGACAGTGCCAGGAATTGAGGCCGTGTTAATTACGTGTTTCACGTGCTCCATGTGTGTTTTTTCCCTTTTTTGTAAGGAGGGACATGGAATAAATATGGGCGGCTGAGAAAGCTACGAGAGGGACGGGACCTTCGGGTTTCCGATTACTGCTGCCATGAAGCCAAGAGAAGAAGCCACGACGCCTTGCTTAAGTATACGACGCCTTAAGTCAAGAGACCAGCACCACGACGCTTGCATAACGATGTCTGAGATGAAAGCCACGCCGCAGCGACAACTCGCATTGCCGACCCAGATGAGAGACGAAAGTACCACAACGGTGAGACGGATGTTACGCCGAGAAAAGAAGAAGAGATAGAGAAAAGAGAGGGATGAAACGACGTCCGCCCTTAGACGACCCGACGCCCTGCGTATCCCCGAACGGCCATTGGAAGCCACGATCGGATGCAACGCCCCGAGCAGACAGATGGAAGCGAGGTGTTTTTCCGCCCATCTTCGTCGCCGCGATGGAAAAAGGGAAGAAAAATGAATGTTACGTCTAAGTCGAAGACAGAGTTTTCGCCCGCCAGGAGGACAGACTGGCATAGCCACGAGTGTCGTCGGGACGCCTCAACGAGGACCGCGCCGCCATTGAGTCGGTATAGTATCCTCCAGTTATTTCTTTATGTGTGAGAGTGAACATTTGTCCACCTACGTCGTCACTGGTTCGTCATATCACGAAGCGAGATGAAATCGAACAATGTTGCCTGCAATTACTAATTATTTTGGCCAATCAAATCGAAAGTACTATAAATCTTCAAAAATTAAGAACCTATTTCGCTCACCCTTCGAAGTTCTATAAATGTAAAAGACCTACTATTTGTTATTGTTTTCCTATTCTCGCGCCGAGTATTTATATAATTAATTATTTGACTTTTACCGTGCTCTTTGATATATATAGGTATTAGAAAAACTAGGTACTAAATAGTATAGCTGAGTTAATCATTTTGAATATATCCTAGTTTATATTACTGTCGTTTGTATTACCAGCACTCGTGTACTTGTAATCAAGTTTATTTCATCTTGTCACTCATTTAGTCTAAGCTTATTATTTTTGCATAGTAGTGCCTCAACAAGTGTAATGTCAATTATTATTCACTTTTGGTAACTATGACGCCTAGCTAATCGCGTTTCATACGTGACAGCGCTAACCGCGCGTATTTACATTGAAAGCAAGCCTAAGGGGCTAATAGAAATCTCAAATTCGAAGGTACACGGGAAATAAACCAAGGAGGCGGTTAGATATTTTATCATGTAATGCTATATTGTGTCCACCCCTGCAGTGTGTGTGTGTGAGTGCATGATAGAATGAGAGTGAGGGGATATGTAATGGTTACATGATCATTGTTGTGTTTATTTTTACCGAATACACGTATATATATTCGTTATCCTACAGGTGTTCTTGATTCATTTATATATATATGTATAGATGTATATCCTCGTATGGTCGATATTTTTGGTTTTAGTCCTGAGTTTGAAGCTGTATAGCTTGTCTCCATTGACCAGAAGGGTTATAGTTTTCTATTATTACCACAATTATTATTATTATTATTGCTATAATTGAATAACAGCACCACTTTATGCACGACGTGGCTTACCGCCGGAGGTGTAAATAACCGACCCGGTGACATGAACCTGGACTTAAACCGTTAGCTGGTGGTAGGAATCGTGTTTCCTTAACCGGAGACGCGAACCAAGGACCGACGACCGTCCAAGCGGGCGGCCGCGGAACCCTGAACCTACGGACTAGCGGTAGAGTTGTTTGGCACCTCGAACTGGGGACTTCGGTCTCCAGGACGAATGGTCAAACCCGTTACAATTTGGCATCCCGAACAGGCACCGGTCTTCTTTTTCGCCTTCGTCGGGAGTGTAATGGTAGTAGTTTTACAAGTGCATAATATTTTTCAGGAAGCGTTGAAATGTTTTTATACGTATTTTGCTATGTTTATTGATATCCATATTTAGTATTCGGTGTTTATGTTATCTCGGCGCGAATTTGATTAACGTAAAGGGCAATTATGTAGGCAAACATCGGCAAGGGCGATATTTCAAGGAAGTAGGTTATACTGATTTAGTGGCAATTTTTTGTGTGTGTGCGTCGTTTTTATTTTCATTAGGCTTCTACAAGGTAGCAGGAAAGGACCCGTCGTGCCCTCCTCTCTGCATTTTTGATAGGTAATTGTTTGTATTGTTTTTCTGTAGTGCGTTATATATTTTTGAAGTGCAGACTTATTTTCTGACGACCTCAGGACGTAGTGAGTATTTTTAAATATCTAATGAAATTGAGAAGTGAGAAAATTATTTATCGAAAGATGAGCGAAGCACGGAAGTGTGTAGTTTGCGGGATTGAAATCCCGTTAAGTGAAATGGACCCATCGAACGAAGCGCAGCCGCGCTGTAGTACTTGTGTTATTTCGTCAGGAACGCCAGGACACGGGGGCTTAGTTGTAAATACTGAATCCACGCCACCTATTGAATACCTGAATCAGCTGACCCCTTCCCCCCCGGAAGAAGTCGCTCCGATGGAAAAAACAGATGATGCATTGAATAATGGCGCCGGCACCAACGACAGGATGTTCGAGATGATAAGACAGCTGATCCGGGCGGAGCATGCAGACACACAAAAGCGAATCGAACAACTTGAGACCCGATTCCAGGAAGTAGTGCGTATTTCGGTGGAACAAATAACTGAACGTTTTTCCACGCGCTTGCAAGACTGTGAAAAGAAACTCAGCGCAGAAGTCGATCGCTTGGATTCCCGTGTTGATGACCAGGACCAGCAGTTGGCAACACTGTCGCGACGGACAGACCAGACGGACGAGCAACTGGCACTACTTGAGGCGAGCTGTCGCGAGGACTCGCAAGGTTTGAGAGAGAGCGTGGCGATAACAATAGGCGAGGTTGATGACCATTCCCAAAAGATACAGGCTTTGGAAAGAAGGATGGACATTTTGGACTTTTCTCACCCTCGCGACCGAGAAACGCCGGAGGCCAGGAGAACTTTACCACCCCCTGCTGCTTCTAATGTTCCTTTGCTCAACCGCGATGAACCTTCAGCGCCGAGGAGGACAAACGGCGAAAGGGGGGCAAGGAATGATACATCCCCACTCCAAGCACCCAGCTGGGAAGACCGTCGCCCTGCACCAGCTATGACCAGAAGAGCCCTTTTGCCCCTTGAGTATAAAAAGGAGTTTCAAAGGTTCAATGGAGCGGACCGACTTTTGCCTTCTTCCTTTTTAGATCACTTCGAAACAATCGCGGAGGAACTTTCAATGGAGGAAGCACAACGGTTAATTGTACTGCGGGGATTAATGGAAGATCGGGCCAAAAATTGGTTTGAAACGAATGAAGGGCATTTCACATCTTATGAAGCTTTCCGGGAGATGTTCCTGAGACACTTTCAGCGGCCGATCCAAGTAGAAAGGATGTTAATGTTACTGCGCAACGAGAGGTACAACCGAAACGCGGGAGTTACTTACGCCCAATATTTCTGGAAAAAATATAATGAATTCAAGGCACTGCAGCCTCAAATGACGGCTCCAGAAATAATCGCGGCGCTGATATATCATTTTCCGCAAGATGTCCGGCGTCACCTTAATGGCAGTTGTGTGTTCGACCCCGATTCGATGTCGCTGACGCTGGAGAACCTGTACCAGTGCTCAGAAGAAGAAGAACGCGACAGGGCAGAGCGCTGGAATAAGCGTCCCAGAGGAGAAGATGATCGTCACGGCCAGAACCGACCCCAGCGAGTTCAGATGATTCAGCGAGGACAGCACCACGATCCACGCGCCAATGATCAAAACTTTCACCCCTCACCACCTTCGCCACAGAGAGAACAGCGGCAGTACCAGAGAGGCAGACGTGGAGGAGGAAATATGCGTCGACCGCCGCACGGCACAGTGCAGGGCAACCGCGACGATAAGTTTCAACTAGGTCAGGTACGTGATGGGTATTACCGACCCCACAGTCGATCAAGGAGCCCGCAGTCGGACCGAGGGACTGAAGAGCGACCTTCGTGGATGAATGAACCACGAAGGGATGGAAATCAGGTGCAAACAAGAAGTGACTCTCCAACACCTGGCGTCTCCGGACTTCAGCGTTCGGGAGACCGCTCTTAGAGATTTCAAGTTTATGTTAATGGACTAGTTATATTTTTATATTTTACTCTTGTGTCATTATTGATTTTTATATGCGTATATCCCAATGTATTATCTTTTTACGTCCTTTAAGGATTGTTTTATTGCGTATTTACTCTTAAAAGCATTTTTCAAGTATAGATTCGACTCATATACAGGGTGTTTTCAAAAAAAGTGTTCATATACAAGGTGTTTTAAAAAAAATATGTAACCTTAAAAAATCTCCCCAGCCGAGAGCGATTTTTAAAGCCTACAATTTTTTTTGAAGTTAGGGGGGGCGAGATGTGACAATTACTTTTGTCACCAGTCTTTTTTGTAGTTTATGTAAGTGTATTTCAGAATTTCGTAAATACTCTTAACAACTTTCGGTAGCCAGTTGTGCTTTTTGGCTTTTCTTGGATTTTCGGTTCCAGACGGCGAGGGTAGGAAAACAATAGCGACTTGTGGAATTTTTGCCACTAAGGGTGACTTTTACTTGTTCAACGAATGGAACAACGTCCGAGCTGCCGAACGAGGGGGAGTTCTTTCGCAACACGTGTGAGGACTGCTCTGTTTTTTTTCTTCACCCCCAAACCTCCCAAGTGGACAACGAGCCTGGAAGAAAGACCACCGTCCAGCATTTTTTCTAAGCTAACGAACTGCGAGGCGGTTGATTTTTGAAGTTTCAAGTTTTCCTTAAATACCCCTGGACTCCAGAGGACTGAAACAGTTTAGCGCCATAACCAGATCGAACACCATCTCCGCGTCACTTTGCGCGAGTTACGGAACTTTGCTTTGTTTTAACCTTTCGACCGCGTCGTGTTAATTGTCGTGAGTGTGTGATCACAGTGACAGTGCCAGGAATTGAGGCCGTGTTAATTACGTGTTTCACGTGCTCCATGTGTGTTTTTTCCCTTTTTTGTAAGGAGGGACATGGAATAAATATGGGCGGCTGAGAAAGCTACGAGAGGGACGGGACCTTCGGGTTTCCGATTACTGCTGCCATGAAGCCAAGAGAAGAAGCCACGACGCCTTGCTTAAGTATACGACGCCTTAAGTCAAGAGACCAGCACCACGACGCTTGCATAACGATGTCTGAGATGAAAGCCACGCCGCAGCGACAACTCGCATTGCCGACCCAGATGAGAGACGAAAGTACCACAACGGTGAGACGGATGTTACGCCGAGAAAAGAAGAAGAGATAGAGAAAAGAGAGGGATGAAACGACGTCCGCCCTTAGACGACCCGACGCCCTGCGTATCCCCGAACGGCCATTGGAAGCCACGATCGGATGCAACGCCCCGAGCAGACAGATGGAAGCGAGGTGTTTTTCCGCCCATCTTCGTCGCCGCGATGGAAAAAGGGAAGAAAAATGAATGTTACGTCTAAGTCGAAGACAGAGTTTTCGCCCGCCAGGAGGACAGACTGGCATAGCCACGAGTGTCGTCGGGACGCCTCAACGAGGACCGCGCCGCCATTGAGTCGGTATAGTATCCTCCAGTTATTTCTTTATGTGTGAGAGTGAACATTTGTCCACCTACGTCGTCACTGGTTCGTCATATCACGAAGCGAGATGAAATCGAACAATGTTGCCTGCAATTACTAATTATTTTGGCCAATCAAATCGAAAGTACTATAAATCTTCAAAAATTAAGAACCTATTTCGCTCACCCTTCGAAGTTCTATAAATGTAAAAGACCTACTATTTGTTATTGTTTTCCTATTCTCGCGCCGAGTATTTATATAATTAATTATTTGACTTTTACCGTGCTCTTTGATATATATAGGTATTAGAAAAACTAGGTACTAAATAGTATAGCTGAGTTAATCATTTTGAATATATCCTAGTTTATATTACTGTCGTTTGTATTACCAGCACTCGTGTACTTGTAATCAAGTTTATTTCATCTTGTCACTCATTTAGTCTAAGCTTATTATTTTTGCATAGTAGTGCCTCAACAAGTGTAATGTCAATTATTATTCACTTTTGGTAACTATGACGCCTAGCTAATCGCGTTTCATACGTGACAGAGCGCTAACCGCGCGTATTTACATTGAAAGCAAGCCTAAGGGGCTAATAGAAATCTCAAATTCGAAGGTACACGGGAAATAAACCAAGGAGGCGGTTAGATATTTTATCATGTAATGCTATATTGTGTCCACCCCTGCAGTGTGTGTGTGTGAGTGCATGATAGAATGAGAGTGAGGGGATATGTAATGGTTACATTATCATTGTTGTGTTTATTTTTACCGAATACACGTATATATATTCGTTATCCTACAGGTGTTCTTGATTCATTTATATATATATGTATAGATGTATATCCTCGTATGGTCGATATTTTTGGTTTTAGTCCTGAGTTTGAAGCTGTATAGCTTGTCTCCATTGACCAGAAGGGTTATAGTTTTCTATTATTACCACAATTATTATTATTATTATTGCTATAATTGAATAACAGCACCACTTTATGCACGACGTGGCTTACCGCCGGAGGTGTAAATAACCGACCCGGTGACATGAACCTGGACTTAAACCGTTAGCTGGTGGTAGGAATCGTGTTTCCTTAACCGGAGACGCGAACCAAGGACCGACGACCGTCCAAGCGGGCGGCCGCGGAACCCTGAACCTACGGACTAGCGGTAGAGTTGTTTGGCACCTCGAACTGGGGACTTCGGTCTCCAGGACGAATGGTCAAACCCGTTACAATTTGGCATCCCGAACAGGCACCGGTCTTCTTTTTCGCCTTCGTCGGGAGTGTAATGGTAGTAGTTTTACAAGTGCATAATATTTTTCAGGAAGCGTTGAAATGTTTTTATACGTATTTTGCTATGTTTATTGATATCCATATTTAGTATTCGGTGTTTATGTTATCTCGGCGCGAATTTGATTAACGTAAAGGGCAATTATGTAGGCAAACATCGGCAAGGGCGATATTTCAAGGAAGTAGGTTATACAGATTTAGTGGCAATTTTTTGTGTGTGTGCGTCGTTTTTATTTTCATTAGGCTTCTACAAGGTAGCAGGAAAGGACCCGTCGTGCCCTCCTCTCTGCATTTTTGATAGGTAATTGTTTGTATTGTTTTTCTGTAGTGCGTTATATATTTTTGAAGTGCAGACTTATTTTCTGACGACCTCAGGACGTAGTGAGTATTTTTAAATATCTAATGAAATTGAGAAGTGAGAAAATTATTTATCGAAAGATGAGCGAAGCACGGAAGTGTGTAGTTTGCGGGATTGAAATCCCGTTAAGTGAAATGGACCCATCGAACGAAGCGCAGCCGCGCTGTAGTACTTGTGTTATTTCGTCAGGAACGCCAGGACACGGGGGCTTAGTTGTAAATACTGAATCCACGCCACCTATTGAATACCTGAATCAGCTGACCCCTTCCCCCCCGGAAGAAGTCGCTCCGATGGAAAAAACAGATGATGCATTGAATAATGGCGCCGGCACCAACGACAGGATGTTCGAGATGATAAGACAGCTGATCCGGGCGGAGCATGCAGACACACAAAAGCGAATCGAACAACTTGAGACCCGATTCCAGGAAGTAGTGCGTATTTCGGTGGAACAAATAACTGAACGTTTTTCCACGCGCTTGCAAGACTGTGAAAAGAAACTCAGCGCAGAAGTCGATCGCTTGGATTCCCGTGTTGATGACCAGGACCAGCAGTTGGCAACACTGTCGCGACGGACAGACCAGACGGACGAGCAACTGGCACTACTTGAGGCGAGCTGTCGCGAGGACTCGCAAGGTTTGAGAGAGAGCGTGGCGATAACAATAGGCGAGGTTGATGACCATTCCCAAAAGATACAGGCTTTGGAAAGAAGGATGGACATTTTGGACTTTTCTCACCCTCGCGACCGAGAAACGCCGGAGGCCAGGAGAACTTTACCACCCCCTGCTGCTTCTAATGTTCCTTTGCTCAACCGCGATGAACCTTCAGCGCCGAGGAGGACAAACGGCGAAAGGGGGGCAAGGAATGATACATCCCCACTCCAAGCACCCAGCTGGGAAGACCGTCGCCCTGCACCAGCTATGACCAGAAGAGCCCTTTTGCCCCTTGAGTATAAAAAGGAGTTTCAAAGGTTCAATGGAGCGGACCGACTTTTGCCTTCTTCCTTTTTAGATCACTTCGAAACAATCGCGGAGGAACTTTCAATGGAGGAAGCACAACGGTTAATTGTACTGCGGGGATTAAT
Source organism: Lepisma saccharinum (assembly GCF_977018435.1). Lineage (NCBI taxonomy): Eukaryota > Metazoa > Arthropoda > Insecta > Zygentoma > Lepismatidae > Lepisma > Lepisma saccharinum. The sequence goes on along the minus strand of NW_028143492.1, from coordinate 54,582 downwards.
GGAAGATCGGGCCAAAAATTGGTTTGAAACGAATGAAGGGCATTTCACATCTTATGAAGCTTTCCGGGAGATGTTCCTGAGACACTTTCAGCGGCCGATCCAAGTAGAAAGGATGTTAATGTTACTGCGCAACGAGAGGTACAACCGAAACGCGGGAGTTACTTACGCCCAATATTTCTGGAAAAAATATAATGAATTCAAGGCACTGCAGCCTCAAATGACGGCTCCAGAAATAATCGCGGCGCTGATATATCATTTTCCGCAAGATGTCCGGCGTCACCTTAATGGCAGTTGTGTGTTCGACCCCGATTCGATGTCGCTGACGCTGGAGAACCTGTACCAGTGCTCAGAAGAAGAAGAACGCGACAGGGCAGAGCGCTGGAATAAGCGTCCCAGAGGAGAAGATGATCGTCACGGCCGGAACCGACCCCAGCGAGTTCAGATGATTCAGCGAGGACAGCACCACGATCCACGCGCCAATGATCAAAACTTTCACCCCTCACCACCTTCGCCACAGAGAGAACAGCGGCAGTACCAGAGAGGCAGACGTGGAGGAGGAAATATGCGTCGACCGCCGCACGGCACAGTGCAGGGCAACCGCGACGATAAGTTTCAACTAGGTCAGGTACGTGATGGGTATTACCGACCCCACAGTCGATCAAGGAGCCCGCAGTCGGACCGAGGGACTGAAGAGCGACCTTCGTGGATGAATGAACCACGAAGGGATGGAAATCAGGTGCAAACAAGAAGTGACTCTCCAACACCTGGCGTCTCCGGACTTCAGCGTTCGGGAGACCGCTCTTAGAGATTTCAAGTTTATGTTAATGGACTAGTTATATTTTTATATTTTACTCTTGTGTCATTATTGATTTTTATATGCGTATATCCCAATGTATTATCTTTTTACGTCCTTTAAGGATTGTTTTATTGCGTATTTACTCTTAAAAGCATTTTTCAAGTATAGATTCGACTCATATACAGGGTGTTTTCAAAAAAAGTGTTCATATACAAGGTGTTTTAAAAAAAATATGTAACCTTAAAAAATCTCCCCAGCCGAGAGCGATTTTTAAAGCCTACAATTTTTTTTGAAGTTAGGGGGGGCGAGATGTGACAATTACTTTTGTCACCAGTCTTTTTTGTAGTTTATGTAAGTGTATTTCAGAATTTCGTAAATACTCTTAACAACTTTCGGTAGCCAGTTGTGCTTTTTGGCTTTTCTTGGATTTTCGGTTCCAGACGGCGAGGGTAGGAAAACAATAGCGACTTGTGGAATTTTTGCCACTAAGGGTGACTTTTACTTGTTCAACGAATGGAACAACGTCCGAGCTGCCGAACGAGGGGGAGTTCTTTCGCAACACGTGTGAGGACTGCTCTGTTTTTTTTCTTCACCCCCAAACCTCCCAAGTGGACAACGAGCCTGGAAGAAAGACCACCGTCCAGCATTTTTTCTAAGCTAACGAACTGCGAGGCGGTTGATTTTTGAAGTTTCAAGTTTTCCTTAAATACCCCTGGACTCCAGAGGACTGAAACAGTTTAGCGCCATAACCAGATCGAACACCATCTCCGCGTCACTTTGCGCGAGTTACGGAACTTTGCTTTGTTTTAACCTTTCGACCGCGTCGTGTTAATTGTCGTGAGTGTGTGATCACAGTGACAGTGCCAGGAATTGAGGCCGTGTTAATTACGTGTTTCACGTGCTCCATGTGTGTTTTTTCCCTTTTTTGTAAGGAGGGACATGGAATAAATATGGGCGGCTGAGAAAGCTACGAGAGGGACGGGACCTTCGGGTTTCCGATTACTGCTGCCATGAAGCCAAGAGAAGAAGCCACGACGCCTTGCTTAAGTATACGACGCCTTAAGTCAAGAGACCAGCACCACGACGCTTGCATAACGATGTCTGAGATGAAAGCCACGCCGCAGCGACAACTCGCATTGCCGACCCAGATGAGAGACGAAAGTACCACAACGGTGAGACGGATGTTACGCCGAGAAAAGAAGAAGAGATAGAGAAAAGAGAGGGATGAAACGACGTCCGCCCTTAGACGACCCGACGCCCTGCGTATCCCCGAACGGCCATTGGAAGCCACGATCGGATGCAACGCCCCGAGCAGACAGATGGAAGCGAGGTGTTTTTCCGCCCATCTTCGTCGCCGCGATGGAAAAAGGGAAGAAAAATGAATGTTACGTCTAAGTCGAAGACAGAGTTTTCGCCCGCCAGGAGGACAGACTGGCATAGCCACGAGTGTCGTCGGGACGCCTCAACGAGGACCGCGCCGCCATTGAGTCGGTATAGTATCCTCCAGTTATTTCTTTATGTGTGAGAGTGAACATTTGTCCACCTACGTCGTCACTGGTTCGTCATATCACGAAGCGAGATGAAATCGAACAATGTTGCCTGCAATTACTAATTATTTTGGCCAATCAAATCGAAAGTACTATAAATCTTCAAAAATTAAGAACCTATTTCGCTCACCCTTCGAAGTTCTATAAATGTAAAAGACCTACTATTTGTTATTGTTTTCCTATTCTCGCGCCGAGTATTTATATAATTAATTATTTGACTTTTACCGTGCTCTTTGATATATATAGGTATTAGAAAAACTAGGTACTAAATAGTATAGCTGAGTTAATCATTTTGAATATATCCTAGTTTATATTACTGTCGTTTGTATTACCAGCACTCGTGTACTTGTAATCAAGTTTATTTCATCTTGTCACTCATTTAGTCTAAGCTTATTATTTTTGCATAGTAGTGCCTCAACAAGTGTAATGTCAATTATTATTCACTTTTGGTAACTATGACGCCTAGCTAATCGCGTTTCATACGTGACAGAGCGCTAACCGCGCGTATTTACATTGAAAGCAAGCCTAAGGGGCTAATAGAAATCTCAAATTCGAAGGTACACGGGAAATAAACCAAGGAGGCGGTTAGATATTTTATCATGTAATGCTATATTGTGTCCACCCCTGCAGTGTGTGTGTGTGAGTGCATGATAGAATGAGAGTGAGGGGATATGTAATGGTTACATTATCATTGTTGTGTTTATTTTTACCGAATACACGTATATATATTCGTTATCCTACAGGTGTTCTTGATTCATTTATATATATATGTATAGATGTATATCCTCGTATGGTCGATATTTTTGGTTTTAGTCCTGAGTTTGAAGCTGTATAGCTTGTCTCCATTGACCAGAAGGGTTATAGTTTTCTATTATTACCACAATTATTATTATTATTATTGCTATAATTGAATAACAGCACCACTTTATGCACGACGTGGCTTACCGCCGGAGGTGTAAATAACCGACCCGGTGACATGAACCTGGACTTAAACCGTTAGCTGGTGGTAGGAATCGTGTTTCCTTAACCGGAGACGCGAACCAAGGACCGACGACCGTCCAAGCGGGCGGCCGCGGAACCCTGAACCTACGGACTAGCGGTAGAGTTGTTTGGCACCTCGAACTGGGGACTTCGGTCTCCAGGACGAATGGTCAAACCCGTTACAATTTGGCATCCCGAACAGGCACCGGTCTTCTTTTTCGCCTTCGTCGGGAGTGTAATGGTAGTAGTTTTACAAGTGCATAATATTTTTCAGGAAGCGTTGAAATGTTTTTATACGTATTTTGCTATGTTTATTGATATCCATATTTAGTATTCGGTGTTTATGTTATCTCGGCGCGAATTTGATTAACGTAAAGGGCAATTATGTAGGCAAACATCGGCAAGGGCGATATTTCAAGGAAGTAGGTTATACAGATTTAGTGGCAATTTTTTGTGTGTGTGCGTCGTTTTTATTTTCATTAGGCTTCTACAAGGTAGCAGGAAAGGACCCGTCGTGCCCTCCTCTCTGCATTTTTGATAGGTAATTGTTTGTATTGTTTTTCTGTAGTGCGTTATATATTTTTGAAGTGCAGACTTATTTTCTGACGACCTCAGGACGTAGTGAGTATTTTTAAATATCTAATGAAATTGAGAAGTGAGAAAATTATTTATCGAAAGATGAGCGAAGCACGGAAGTGTGTAGTTTGCGGGATTGAAATCCCGTTAAGTGAAATGGACCCATCGAACGAAGCGCAGCCGCGCTGTAGTACTTGTGTTATTTCGTCAGGAACGCCAGGACACGGGGGCTTAGTTGTAAATACTGAATCCACGCCACCTATTGAATACCTGAATCAGCTGACCCCTTCCCCCCCGGAAGAAGTCGCTCCGATGGAAAAAACAGATGATGCATTGAATAATGGCGCCGGCACCAACGACAGGATGTTCGAGATGATAAGACAGCTGATCCGGGCGGAGCATGCAGACACACAAAAGCGAATCGAACAACTTGAGACCCGATTCCAGGAAGTAGTGCGTATTTCGGTGGAACAAATAACTGAACGTTTTTCCACGCGCTTGCAAGACTGTGAAAAGAAACTCAGCGCAGAAGTCGATCGCTTGGATTCCCGTGTTGATGACCAGGACCAGCAGTTGGCAACACTGTCGCGACGGACAGACCAGACGGACGAGCAACTGGCACTACTTGAGGCGAGCTGTCGCGAGGACTCGCAAGGTTTGAGAGAGAGCGTGGCGATAACAATAGGCGAGGTTGATGACCATTCCCAAAAGATACAGGCTTTGGAAAGAAGGATGGACATTTTGGACTTTTCTCACCCTCGCGACCGAGAAACGCCGGAGGCCAGGAGAACTTTACCACCCCCTGCTGCTTCTAATGTTCCTTTGCTCAACCGCGATGAACCTTCAGCGCCGAGGAGGACAAACGGCGAAAGGGGGGCAAGGAATGATACATCCCCACTCCAAGCACCCAGCTGGGAAGACCGTCGCCCTGCACCAGCTATGACCAGAAGAGCCCTTTTGCCCCTTGAGTATAAAAAGGAGTTTCAAAGGTTCAATGGAGCGGACCGACTTTTGCCTTCTTCCTTTTTAGATCACTTCGAAACAATCGCGGAGGAACTTTCAATGGAGGAAGCACAACGGTTAATTGTACTGCGGGGATTAATGGAAGATCGGGCCAAAAATTGGTTTGAAACGAATGAAGGGCATTTCACATCTTATGAAGCTTTCCGGGAGATGTTCCTGAGACACTTTCAGCGGCCGATCCAAGTAGAAAGGATGTTAATGTTACTGCGCAACGAGAGGTACAACCGAAACGCGGGAGTTACTTACGCCCAATATTTCTGGAAAAAATATAATGAATTCAAGGCACTGCAGCCTCAAATGACGGCTCCAGAAATAATCGCGGCGCTGATATATCATTTTCCGCAAGATGTCCGGCGTCACCTTAATGGCAGTTGTGTGTTCGACCCCGATTCGATGTCGCTGACGCTGGAGAACCTGTACCAGTGCTCAGAAGAAGAAGAACGCGACAGGGCAGAGCGCTGGAATAAGCGTCCCAGAGGAGAAGATGATCGTCACGGCCGGAACCGACCCCAGCGAGTTCAGATGATTCAGCGAGGACAGCACCACGATCCACGCGCCAATGATCAAAACTTTCACCCCTCACCACCTTCGCCACAGAGAGAACAGCGGCAGTACCAGAGAGGCAGACGTGGAGGAGGAAATATGCGTCGACCGCCGCACGGCACAGTGCAGGGCAACCGCGACGATAAGTTTCAACTAGGTCAGGTACGTGATGGGTATTACCGACCCCACAGTCGATCAAGGAGCCCGCAGTCGGACCGAGGGACTGAAGAGCGACCTTCGTGGATGAATGAACCACGAAGGGATGGAAATCAGGTGCAAACAAGAAGTGACTCTCCAACACCTGGCGTCTCCGGACTTCAGCGTTCGGGAGACCGCTCTTAGAGATTTCAAGTTTATGTTAATGGACTAGTTATATTTTTATATTTTACTCTTGTGTCATTATTGATTTTTATATGCGTATATCCCAATGTATTATCTTTTTACGTCCTTTAAGGATTGTTTTATTGCGTATTTACTCTTAAAAGCATTTTTCAAGTATAGATTCGACTCATATACAGGGTGTTTTCAAAAAAAGTGTTCATATACAAGGTGTTTTAAAAAAAATATGTAACCTTAAAAAATCTCCCCAGCCGAGAGCGATTTTTAAAGCCTACAATTTTTTTTGAAGTTAGGGGGGGCGAGATGTGACAATTACTTTTGTCACCAGTCTTTTTTGTAGTTTATGTAAGTGTATTTCAGAATTTCGTAAATACTCTTAACAACTTTCGGTAGCCAGTTGTGCTTTTTGGCTTTTCTTGGATTTTCGGTTCCAGACGGCGAGGGTAGGAAAACAATAGCGACTTGTGGAATTTTTGCCACTAAGGGTGACTTTTACTTGTTCAACGAATGGAACAACGTCCGAGCTGCCGAACGAGGGGGAGTTCTTTCGCAACACGTGTGAGGACTGCTCTGTTTTTTTTCTTCACCCCCAAACCTCCCAAGTGGACAACGAGCCTGGAAGAAAGACCACCGTCCAGCATTTTTTCTAAGCTAACGAACTGCGAGGCGGTTGATTTTTGAAGTTTCAAGTTTTCCTTAAATACCCCTGGACTCCAGAGGACTGAAACAGTTTAGCGCCATAACCAGATCGAACACCATCTCCGCGTCACTTTGCGCGAGTTACGGAACTTTGCTTTGTTTTAACCTTTCGACCGCGTCGTGTTAATTGTCGTGAGTGTGTGATCACAGTGACAGTGCCAGGAATTGAGGCCGTGTTAATTACGTGTTTCACGTGCTCCATGTGTGTTTTTTCCCTTTTTTGTAAGGAGGGACATGGAATAAATATGGGCGGCTGAGAAAGCTACGAGAGGGACGGGACCTTCGGGTTTCCGATTACTGCTGCCATGAAGCCAAGAGAAGAAGCCACGACGCCTTGCTTAAGTATACGACGCCTTAAGTCAAGAGACCAGCACCACGACGCTTGCATAACGATGTCTGAGATGAAAGCCACGCCGCAGCGACAACTCGCATTGCCGACCCAGATGAGAGACGAAAGTACCACAACGGTGAGACGGATGTTACGCCGAGAAAAGAAGAAGAGATAGAGAAAAGAGAGGGATGAAACGACGTCCGCCCTTAGACGACCCGACGCCCTGCGTATCCCCGAACGGCCATTGGAAGCCACGATCGGATGCAACGCCCCGAGCAGACAGATGGAAGCGAGGTGTTTTTCCGCCCATCTTCGTCGCCGCGATGGAAAAAGGGAAGAAAAATGAATGTTACGTCTAAGTCGAAGACAGAGTTTTCGCCCGCCAGGAGGACAGACTGGCATAGCCACGAGTGTCGTCGGGACGCCTCAACGAGGACCGCGCCGCCATTGAGTCGGTATAGTATCCTCCAGTTATTTCTTTATGTGTGAGAGTGAACATTTGTCCACCTACGTCGTCACTGGTTCGTCATATCACGAAGCGAGATGAAATCGAACAATGTTGCCTGCAATTACTAATTATTTTGGCCAATCAAATCGAAAGTACTATAAATCTTCAAAAATTAAGAACCTATTTCGCTCACCCTTCGAAGTTCTATAAATGTAAAAGACCTACTATTTGTTATTGTTTTCCTATTCTCGCGCCGAGTATTTATATAATTAATTATTTGACTTTTACCGTGCTCTTTGATATATATAGGTATTAGAAAAACTAGGTACTAAATAGTATAGCTGAGTTAATCATTTTGAATATATCCTAGTTTATATTACTGTCGTTTGTATTACCAGCACTCGTGTACTTGTAATCAAGTTTATTTCATCTTGTCACTCATTTAGTCTAAGCTTATTATTTTTGCATAGTAGTGCCTCAACAAGTGTAATGTCAATTATTATTCACTTTTGGTAACTATGACGCCTAGCTAATCGCGTTTCATACGTGACAGCGCTAACCGCGCGTATTTACATTGAAAGCAAGCCTAAGGGGCTAATAGAAATCTCAAATTCGAAGGTACACGGGAAATAAACCAAGGAGGCGGTTAGATATTTTATCATGTAATGCTATATTGTGTCCACCCCTGCAGTGTGTGTGTGTGAGTGCATGATAGAATGAGAGTGAGGGGATATGTAATGGTTACATGATCATTGTTGTGTTTATTTTTACCGAATACACGTATATATATTCGTTATCCTACAGGTGTTCTTGATTCATTTATATATATATGTATAGATGTATATCCTCGTATGGTCGATATTTTTGGTTTTAGTCCTGAGTTTGAAGCTGTATAGCTTGTCTCCATTGACCAGAAGGGTTATAGTTTTCTATTATTACCACAATTATTGTTATTATTATTGCTATAATTGAATAACAGCACCACTTTATGCACGACGTGGCTTACCGCCGGAGGTGTAAATAACCGACCCGGTGACATGAACCTGGACTTAAACCGTTAGCTGGTGGTAGGAATCGTGTTTCCTTAACCGGAGACGCGAACCAAGGACCGACGACCGTCCAAGCGGGCGGCCGCGGAACCCTGAACCTACGGACTAGCGGTAGAGTTGTTTGGCACCTCGAACTGGGGACTTCGGTCTCCAGGACGAATGGTCAAACCCGTTACAATTTGGCATCCCGAACAGGCACCGGTCTTCTTTTTCGCCTTCGTCGGGAGTGTAATGGTAGTAGTTTTACAAGTGCATAATATTTTTCAGGAAGCGTTGAAATGTTTTTATACGTATTTTGCTATGTTTATTGATATCCATATTTAGTATTCGGTGTTTATGTTATCTCGGCGCGAATTTGATTAACGTAAAGGGCAATTATGTAGGCAAACATCGGCAAGGGCGATATTTCAAGGAAGTAGGTTATACAGATTTAGTGGCAATTTTTTGTGTGTGTGCGTCGTTTTTATTTTCATTAGGCTTCTACAAGGTAGCAGGAAAGGACCCGTCGTGCCCTCCTCTCTGCATTTTTGATAGGTAATTGTTTGTATTGTTTTTCTGTAGTGCGTTATATATTTTTGAAGTGCAGACTTATTTTCTGACGACCTCAGGACGTAGTGAGTATTTTTAAATATCTAATGAAATTGAGAAGTGAGAAAATTATTTATCGAAAGATGAGCGAAGCACGGAAGTGTGTAGTTTGCGGGATTGAAATCCCGTTAAGTGAAATGGACCCATCGAACGAAGCGCAGCCGCGCTGTAGTACTTGTGTTATTTCGTCAGGAACGCCAGGACACGGGGGCTTAGTTGTAAATACTGAATCCACGCCACCTATTGAATACCTGAATCAGCTGACCCCTTCCCCCCCGGAAGAAGTCGCTCCGATGGAAAAAACAGATGATGCATTGAATAATGGCGCCGGCACCAACGACAGGATGTTCGAGATGATAAGACAGCTGATCCGGGCGGAGCATGCAGACACACAAAAGCGAATCGAACAACTTGAGACCCGATTCCAGGAAGTAGTGCGTATTTCGGTGGAACAAATAACTGAACGTTTTTCCACGCGCTTGCAAGACTGTGAAAAGAAACTCAGCGCAGAAGTCGATCGCTTGGATTCCCGTGTTGATGACCAGGACCAGCAGTTGGCAACACTGTCGCGACGGACAGACCAGACGGACGAGCAACTGGCACTACTTGAGGCGAGCTGTCGCGAGGACTCGCAAGGTTTGAGAGAGAGCGTGGCGATAACAATAGGCGAGGTTGATGACCATTCCCAAAAGATACAGGCTTTGGAAAGAAGGATGGACATTTTGGACTTTTCTCACCCTCGCGACCGAGAAACGCCGGAGGCCAGGAGAACTTTACCACCCCCTGCTGCTTCTAATGTTCCTTTGCTCAACCGCGATGAACCTTCAGCGCCGAGGAGGACAAACGGCGAAAGGGGGGCAAGGAATGATACATCCCCACTCCAAGCACCCAGCTGGGAAGACCGTCGCCCTGCACCAGCTATGACCAGAAGAGCCCTTTTGCCCCTTGAGTATAAAAAGGAGTTTCAAAGGTTCAATGGAGCGGACCGACTTTTGCCTTCTTCCTTTTTAGATCACTTCGAAACAATCGCGGAGGAACTTTCAATGGAGGAAGCACAACGGTTAATTGTACTGCGGGGATTAATGGAAGATCGGGCCAAAAATTGGTTTGAAACGAATGAAGGGCATTTCACATCTTATGAAGCTTTCCGGGAGATGTTCCTGAGACACTTTCAGCGGCCGATCCAAGTAGAAAGGATGTTAATGTTACTGCGCAACGAGAGGTACAACCGAAACGCGGGAGTTACTTACGCCCAATATTTCTGGAAAAAATATAATGAATTCAAGGCACTGCAGCCTCAAATGACGGCTCCAGAAATAATCGCGGCGCTGATATATCATTTTCCGCAAGATGTCCGGCGTCACCTTAATGGCAGTTGTGTGTTCGACCCCGATTCGATGTCGCTGACGCTGGAGAACCTGTACCAGTGCTCAGAAGAAGAAGAACGCGACAGGGCAGAGCGCTGGAATAAGCGTCCCAGAGGAGAAGATGATCGTCACGGCCGGAACCGACCCCAGCGAGTTCAGATGATTCAGCGAGGACAGCACCACGATCCACGCGCCAATGATCAAAACTTTCACCCCTCACCACCTTCGCCACAGAGAGAACAGCGGCAGTACCAGAGAGGCAGACGTGGAGGAGGAAATATGCGTCGACCGCCGCACGGCACAGTGCAGGGCAACCGCGACGATAAGTTTCAACTAGGTCAGGTACGTGATGGGTATTACCGACCCCACAGTCGATCAAGGAGCCCGCAGTCGGACCGAGGGACTGAAGAGCGACCTTCGTGGATGAATGAACCACGAAGGGATGGAAATCAGGTGCAAACAAGAAGTGACTCTCCAACACCTGGCGTCTCCGGACTTCAGCGTTCGGGAGACCGCTCTTAGAGATTTCAAGTTTATGTTAATGGACTAGTTATATTTTTATATTTTACTCTTGTGTCATTATTGATTTTTATATGCGTATATCCCAATGTATTATCTTTTTACGTCCTTTAAGGATTGTTTTATTGCGTATTTACTCTTAAAAGCATTTTTCAAGTATAGATTCGACTCATATACAGGGTGTTTTCAAAAAAAGTGTTCATATACAAGGTGTTTTAAAAAAAATATGTAACCTTAAAAAATCTCCCCAGCCGAGAGCGATTTTTAAAGCCTACAATTTTTTTTGAAGTTAGGGGGGGCGAGATGTGACAATTACTTTTGTCACCAGTCTTTTTTGTAGTTTATGTAAGTGTATTTCAGAATTTCGTAAATACTCTTAACAACTTTCGGTAGCCAGTTGTGCTTTTTGGCTTTTCTTGGATTTTCGGTTCCAGACGGCGAGGGTAGGAAAACAATAGCGACTTGTGGAATTTTTGCCACTAAGGGTGACTTTTACTTGTTCAACGAATGGAACAACGTCCGAGCTGCCGAACGAGGGGGAGTTCTTTCGCAACACGTGTGAGGACTGCTCTGTTTTTTTTCTTCACCCCCAAACCTCCCAAGTGGACAACGAGCCTGGAAGAAAGACCACCGTCCAGCATTTTTTCTAAGCTAACGAACTGCGAGGCGGTTGATTTTTGAAGTTTCAAGTTTTCCTTAAATACCCCTGGACTCCAGAGGACTGAAACAGTTTAGCGCCATAACCAGATCGAACACCATCTCCGCGTCACTTTGCGCGAGTTACGGAACTTTGCTTTGTTTTAACCTTTCGACCGCGTCGTGTTAATTGTCGTGAGTGTGTGATCACAGTGACAGTGCCAGGAATTGAGGCCGTGTTAATTACGTGTTTCACGTGCTCCATGTGTGTTTTTTCCCTTTTTTGTAAGGAGGGACATGGAATAAATATGGGCGGCTGAGAAAGCTACGAGAGGGACGGGACCTTCGGGTTTCCGATTACTGCTGCCATGAAGCCAAGAGAAGAAGCCACGACGCCTTGCTTAAGTATACGACGCCTTAAGTCAAGAGACCAGCACCACGACGCTTGCATAACGATGTCTGAGATGAAAGCCACGCCGCAGCGACAACTCGCATTGCCGACCCAGATGAGAGACGAAAGTACCACAACGGTGAGACGGATGTTACGCCGAGAAAAGAAGAAGAGATAGAGAAAAGAGAGGGATGAAACGACGTCCGCCCTTAGACGACCCGACGCCCTGCGTATCCCCGAACGGCCATTGGAAGCCACGATCGGATGCAACGCCCCGAGCAGACAGATGGAAGCGAGGTGTTTTTCCGCCCATCTTCGTCGCCGCGATGGAAAAAGGGAAGAAAAATGAATGTTACGTCTAAGTCGAAGACAGAGTTTTCGCCCGCCAGGAGGACAGACTGGCATAGCCACGAGTGTCGTCGGGACGCCTCAACGAGGACCGCGCCGCCATTGAGTCGGTATAGTATCCTCCAGTTATTTCTTTATGTGTGAGAGTGAACATTTGTCCACCTACGTCGTCACTGGTTCGTCATATCACGAAGCGAGATGAAATCGAACAATGTTGCCTGCAATTACTAATTATTTTGGCCAATCAAATCGAAAGTACTATAAATCTTCAAAAATTAAGAACCTATTTCGCTCACCCTTCGAAGTTCTATAAATGTAAAAGACCTACTATTTGTTATTGTTTTCCTATTCTCGCGCCGAGTATTTATATAATTAATTATTTGACTTTTACCGTGCTCTTTGATATATATAGGTATTAGAAAAACTAGGTACTAAATAGTATAGCTGAGTTAATCATTTTGAATATATCCTAGTTTATATTACTGTCGTTTGTATTACCAGCACTCGTGTACTTGTAATCAAGTTTATTTCATCTTGTCACTCATTTAGTCTAAGCTTATTATTTTTGCATAGTAGTGCCTCAACAAGTGTAATGTCAATTATTATTCACTTTTGGTAACTATGACGCCTAGCTAATCGCGTTTCATACGTGACAGAGCGCTAACCGCGCGTATTTACATTGAAAGCAAGCCTAAGGGGCTAATAGAAATCTCAAATTCGAAGGTACACGGGAAATAAACCAAGGAGGCGGTTAGATATTTTATCATGTAATGCTATATTGTGTCCACCCCTGCAGTGTGTGTGTGTGAGTGCATGATAGAATGAGAGTGAGGGGATATGTAATGGTTACATTATCATTGTTGTGTTTATTTTTACCGAATACACGTATATATATTCGTTATCCTACAGGTGTTCTTGATTCATTTATATATATATGTATAGATGTATATCCTCGTATGGTCGATATTTTTGGTTTTAGTCCTGAGTTTGAAGCTGTATAGCTTGTCTCCATTGACCAGAAGGGTTATAGTTTTCTATTATTACCACAATTATTATTATTATTATTGCTATAATTGAATAACAGCACCACTTTATGCACGACGTGGCTTACCGCCGGAGGTGTAAATAACCGACCCGGTGACATGAACCTGGACTTAAACCGTTAGCTGGTGGTAGGAATCGTGTTTCCTTAACCGGAGACGCGAACCAAGGACCGACGACCGTCCAAGCGGGCGGCCGCGGAACCCTGAACCTACGGACTAGCGGTAGAGTTGTTTGGCACCTCGAACTGGGGACTTCGGTCTCCAGGACGAATGGTCAAACCCGTTACAATTTGGCATCCCGAACAGGCACCGGTCTTCTTTTTCGCCTTCGTCGGGAGTGTAATGGTAGTAGTTTTACAAGTGCATAATATTTTTCAGGAAGCGTTGAAATGTTTTTATACGTATTTTGCTATGTTTATTGATATCCATATTTAGTATTCGGTGTTTATGTTATCTCGGCGCGAATTTGATTAACGTAAAGGGCAATTATGTAGGCAAACATCGGCAAGGGCGATATTTCAAGGAAGTAGGTTATACAGATTTAGTGGCAATTTTTTGTGTGTGTGCGTCGTTTTTATTTTCATTAGGCTTCTACAAGGTAGCAGGAAAGGACCCGTCGTGCCCTCCTCTCTGCATTTTTGATAGGTAATTGTTTGTATTGTTTTTCTGTAGTGCGTTATATATTTTTGAAGTGCAGACTTATTTTCTGACGACCTCAGGACGTAGTGAGTATTTTTAAATATCTAATGAAATTGAGAAGTGAGAAAATTATTTATCGAAAGATGAGCGAAGCACGGAAGTGTGTAGTTTGCGGGATTGAAATCCCGTTAAGTGAAATGGACCCATCGAACGAAGCGCAGCCGCGCTGTAGTACTTGTGTTATTTCGTCAGGAACGCCAGGACACGGGGGCTTAGTTGTAAATACTGAATCCACGCCACCTATTGAATACCTGAATCAGCTGACCCCTTCCCCCCCGGAAGAAGTCGCTCCGATGGAAAAAACAGATGATGCATTGAATAATGGCGCCGGCACCAACGACAGGATGTTCGAGATGATAAGACAGCTGATCCGGGCGGAGCATGCAGACACACAAAAGCGAATCGAACAACTTGAGACCCGATTCCAGGAAGTAGTGCGTATTTCGGTGGAACAAATAACTGAACGTTTTTCCACGCGCTTGCAAGACTGTGAAAAGAAACTCAGCGCAGAAGTCGATCGCTTGGATTCCCGTGTTGATGACCAGGACCAGCAGTTGGCAACACTGTCGCGACGGACAGACCAGACGGACGAGCAACTGGCACTACTTGAGGCGAGCTGTCGCGAGGACTCGCAAGGTTTGAGAGAGAGCGTGGCGATAACAATAGGCGAGGTTGATGACCATTCCCAAAAGATACAGGCTTTGGAAAGAAGGATGGACATTTTGGACTTTTCTCACCCTCGCGACCGAGAAACGCCGGAGGCCAGGAGAACTTTACCACCCCCTGCTGCTTCTAATGTTCCTTTGCTCAACCGCGATGAACCTTCAGCGCCGAGGAGGACAAACGGCGAAAGGGGGGCAAGGAATGATACATCCCCACTCCAAGCACCCAGCTGGGAAGACCGTCGCCCTGCACCAGCTATGACCAGAAGAGCCCTTTTGCCCCTTGAGTATAAAAAGGAGTTTCAAAGGTTCAATGGAGCGGACCGACTTTTGCCTTCTTCCTTTTTAGATCACTTCGAAACAATCGCGGAGGAACTTTCAATGGAGGAAGCACAACGGTTAATTGTACTGCGGGGATTAATGGAAGATCGGGCCAAAAATTGGTTTGAAACGAATGAAGGGCATTTCACATCTTATGAAGCTTTCCGGGAGATGTTCCTGAGACACTTTCAGCGGCCGATCCAAGTAGAAAGGATGTTAATGTTACTGCGCAACGAGAGGTACAACCGAAACGCGGGAGTTACTTACGCCCAATATTTCTGGAAAAAATATAATGAATTCAAGGCACTGCAGCCTCAAATGACGGCTCCAGAAATAATCGCGGCGCTGATATATCATTTTCCGCAAGATGTCCGGCGTCACCTTAATGGCAGTTGTGTGTTCGACCCCGATTCGATGTCGCTGACGCTGGAGAACCTGTACCAGTGCTCAGAAGAAGAAGAACGCGACAGGGCAGAGCGCTGGAATAAGCGTCCCAGAGGAGAAGATGATCGTCACGGCCGGAACCGACCCCAGCGAGTTCAGATGATTCAGCGAGGACAGCACCACGATCCACGCGCCAATGATCAAAACTTTCACCCCTCACCACCTTCGCCACAGAGAGAACAGCGGCAGTACCAGAGAGGCAGACGTGGAGGAGGAAATATGCGTCGACCGCCGCACGGCACAGTGCAGGGCAACCGCGACGATAAGTTTCAACTAGGTCAGGTACGTGATGGGTATTACCGACCCCACAGTCGATCAAGGAGCCCGCAGTCGGACCGAGGGACTGAAGAGCGACCTTCGTGGATGAATGAACCACGAAGGGATGGAAATCAGGTGCAAACAAGAAGTGACTCTCCAACACCTGGCGTCTCCGGACTTCAGCGTTCGGGAGACCGCTCTTAGAGATTTCAAGTTTATGTTAATGGACTAGTTATATTTTTATATTTTACTCTTGTGTCATTATTGATTTTTATATGCGTATATCCCAATGTATTATCTTTTTACGTCCTTTAAGGATTGTTTTATTGCGTATTTACTCTTAAAAGCATTTTTCAAGTATAGATTCGACTCATATACAGGGTGTTTTCAAAAAAAGTGTTCATATACAAGGTGTTTTAAAAAAAATATGTAACCTTAAAAAATCTCCCCAGCCGAGAGCGATTTTTAAAGCCTACAATTTTTTTTGAAGTTAGGGGGGGCGAGATGTGACAATTACTTTTGTCACCAGTCTTTTTTGTAGTTTATGTAAGTGTATTTCAGAATTTCGTAAATACTCTTAACAACTTTCGGTAGCCAGTTGTGCTTTTTGGCTTTTCTTGGATTTTCGGTTCCAGACGGCGAGGGTAGGAAAACAATAGCGACTTGTGGAATTTTTGCCACTAAGGGTGACTTTTACTTGTTCAACGAATGGAACAACGTCCGAGCTGCCGAACGAGGGGGAGTTCTTTCGCAACACGTGTGAGGACTGCTCTGTTTTTTTTCTTCACCCCCAAACCTCCCAAGTGGACAACGAGCCTGGAAGAAAGACCACCGTCCAGCATTTTTTCTAAGCTAACGAACTGCGAGGCGGTTGATTTTTGAAGTTTCAAGTTTTCCTTAAATACCCCTGGACTCCAGAGGACTGAAACAGTTTAGCGCCATAACCAGATCGAACACCATCTCCGCGTCACTTTGCGCGAGTTACGGAACTTTGCTTTGTTTTAACCTTTCGACCGCGTCGTGTTAATTGTCGTGAGTGTGTGATCACAGTGACAGTGCCAGGAATTGAGGCCGTGTTAATTACGTGTTTCACGTGCTCCATGTGTGTTTTTTCCCTTTTTTGTAAGGAGGGACATGGAATAAATATGGGCGGCTGAGAAAGCTACGAGAGGGACGGGACCTTCGGGTTTCCGATTACTGCTGCCATGAAGCCAAGAGAAGAAGCCACGACGCCTTGCTTAAGTATACGACGCCTTAAGTCAAGAGACCAGCACCACGACGCTTGCATAACGATGTCTGAGATGAAAGCCACGCCGCAGCGACAACTCGCATTGCCGACCCAGATGAGAGACGAAAGTACCACAACGGTGAGACGGATGTTACGCCGAGAAAAGAAGAAGAGATAGAGAAAAGAGAGGGATGAAACGACGTCCGCCCTTAGACGACCCGACGCCCTGCGTATCCCCGAACGGCCATTGGAAGCCACGATCGGATGCAACGCCCCGAGCAGACAGATGGAAGCGAGGTGTTTTTCCGCCCATCTTCGTCGCCGCGATGGAAAAAGGGAAGAAAAATGAATGTTACGTCTAAGTCGAAGACAGAGTTTTCGCCCGCCAGGAGGACAGACTGGCATAGCCACGAGTGTCGTCGGGACGCCTCAACGAGGACCGCGCCGCCATTGAGTCGGTATAGTATCCTCCAGTTATTTCTTTATGTGTGAGAGTGAACATTTGTCCACCTACGTCGTCACTGGTTCGTCATATCACGAAGCGAGATGAAATCGAACAATGTTGCCTGCAATTACTAATTATTTTGGCCAATCAAATCGAAAGTACTATAAATCTTCAAAAATTAAGAACCTATTTCGCTCACCCTTCGAAGTTCTATAAATGTAAAAGACCTACTATTTGTTATTGTTTTCCTATTCTCGCGCCGAGTATTTATATAATTAATTATTTGACTTTTACCGTGCTCTTTGATATATATAGGTATTAGAAAAACTAGGTACTAAATAGTATAGCTGAGTTAATCATTTTGAATATATCCTAGTTTATATTACTGTCGTTTGTATTACCAGCACTCGTGTACTTGTAATCAAGTTTATTTCATCTTGTCACTCATTTAGTCTAAGCTTATTATTTTTGCATAGTAGTGCCTCAACAAGTGTAATGTCAATTATTATTCACTTTTGGTAACTATGACGCCTAGCTAATCGCGTTTCATACGTGACAGAGCGCTAACCGCGCGTATTTACATTGAAAGCAAGCCTAAGGGGCTAATAGAAATCTCAAATTCGAAGGTACACGGGAAATAAACCAAGGAGGCGGTTAGATATTTTATCATGTAATGCTATATTGTGTCCACCCCTGCAGTGTGTGTGTGTGAGTGCATGATAGAATGAGAGTGAGGGGATATGTAATGGTTACATGATCATTGTTGTGTTTATTTTTACCGAATACACGTATATATATTCGTTATCCTACAGGTGTTCTTGATTCATTTATATATATATGTATAGATGTATATCCTCGTATGGTCGATATTTTTGGTTTTAGTCCTGAGTTTGAAGCTGTATAGCTTGTCTCCATTGACCAGAAGGGTTATAGTTTTCTATTATTACCACAATTATTATTATTATTATTGCTATAATTGAATAACAGCACCACTTTATGCACGACGTGGCTTACCGCCGGAGGTGTAAATAACCGACCCGGTGACATGAACCTGGACTTAAACCGTTAGCTGGTGGTAGGAATCGTGTTTCCTTAACCGGAGACGCGAACCAAGGACCGACGACCGTCCAAGCGGGCGGCCGCGGAACCCTGAACCTACGGACTAGCGGTAGAGTTGTTTGGCACCTCGAACTGGGGACTTCGGTCTCCAGGACGAATGGTCAAACCCGTTACAATTTGGCATCCCGAACAGGCACCGGTCTTCTTTTTCGCCTTCGTCGGGAGTGTAATGGTAGTAGTTTTACAAGTGCATAATATTTTTCAGGAAGCGTTGAAATGTTTTTATACGTATTTTGCTATGTTTATTGATATCCATATTTAGTATTCGGTGTTTATGTTATCTCGGCGCGAATTTGATTAACGTAAAGGGCAATTATGTAGGCAAACATCGGCAAGGGCGATATTTCAAGGAAGTAGGTTATACAGATTTAGTGGCAATTTTTTGTGTGTGTGCGTCGTTTTTATTTTCATTAGGCTTCTACAAGGTAGCAGGAAAGGACCCGTCGTGCCCTCCTCTCTGCATTTTTGATAGGTAATTGTTTGTATTGTTTTTCTGTAGTGCGTTATATATTTTTGAAGTGCAGACTTATTTTCTGACGACCTCAGGACGTAGTGAGTATTTTTAAATATCTAATGAAATTGAGAAGTGAGAAAATTATTTATCGAAAGATGAGCGAAGCACGGAAGTGTGTAGTTTGCGGGATTGAAATCCCGTTAAGTGAAATGGACCCATCGAACGAAGCGCAGCCGCGCTGTAGTACTTGTGTTATTTCGTCAGGAACGCCAGGACACGGGGGCTTAGTTGTAAATACTGAATCCACGCCACCTATTGAATACCTGAATCAGCTGACCCCTTCCCCCCCGGAAGAAGTCGCTCCGATGGAAAAAACAGATGATGCATTGAATAATGGCGCCGGCACCAACGACAGGATGTTCGAGATGATAAGACAGCTGATCCGGGCGGAGCATGCAGACACACAAAAGCGAATCGAACAACTTGAGACCCGATTCCAGGAAGTAGTGCGTATTTCGGTGGAACAAATAACTGAACGTTTTTCCACGCGCTTGCAAGACTGTGAAAAGAAACTCAGCGCAGAAGTCGATCGCTTGGATTCCCGTGTTGATGACCAGGACCAGCAGTTGGCAACACTGTCGCGACGGACAGACCAGACGGACGAGCAACTGGCACTACTTGAGGCGAGCTGTCGCGAGGACTCGCAAGGTTTGAGAGAGAGCGTGGCGATAACAATAGGCGAGGTTGATGACCATTCCCAAAAGATACAGGCTTTGGAAAGAAGGATGGACATTTTGGACTTTTCTCACCCTCGCGACCGAGAAACGCCGGAGGCCAGGAGAACTTTACCACCCCCTGCTGCTTCTAATGTTCCTTTGCTCAACCGCGATGAACCTTCAGCGCCGAGGAGGACAAACGGCGAAAGGGGGGCAAGGAATGATACATCCCCACTCCAAGCACCCAGCTGGGAAGACCGTCGCCCTGCACCAGCTATGACCAGAAGAGCCCTTTTGCCCCTTGAGTATAAAAAGGAGTTTCAAAGGTTCAATGGAGCGGACCGACTTTTGCCTTCTTCCTTTTTAGATCACTTCGAAACAATCGCGGAGGAACTTTCAATGGAGGAAGCACAACGGTTAATTGTACTGCGGGGATTAATGGAAGATCGGGCCAAAAATTGGTTTGAAACGAATGAAGGGCATTTCACATCTTATGAAGCTTTCCGGGAGATGTTCCTGAGACACTTTCAGCGGCCGATCCAAGTAGAAAGGATGTTAATGTTACTGCGCAACGAGAGGTACAACCGAAACGCGGGAGTTACTTACGCCCAATATTTCTGGAAAAAATATAATGAATTCAAGGCACTGCAGCCTCAAATGACGGCTCCAGAAATAATCGCGGCGCTGATATATCATTTTCCGCAAGATGTCCGGCGTCACCTTAATGGCAGTTGTGTGTTCGACCCCGATTCGATGTCGCTGACGCTGGAGAACCTGTACCAGTGCTCAGAAGAAGAAGAACGCGACAGGGCAGAGCGCTGGAATAAGCGTCCCAGAGGAGAAGATGATCGTCACGGCCGGAACCGACCCCAGCGAGTTCAGATGATTCAGCGAGGACAGCACCACGATCCACGCGCCAATGATCAAAACTTTCACCCCTCACCACCTTCGCCACAGAGAGAACAGCGGCAGTACCAGAGAGGCAGACGTGGAGGAGGAAATATGCGTCGACCGCCGCACGGCACAGTGCAGGGCAACCGCGACGATAAGTTTCAACTAGGTCAGGTACGTGATGGGTATTACCGACCCCACAGTCGATCAAGGAGCCCGCAGTCGGACCGAGGGACTGAAGAGCGACCTTCGTGGATGAATGAACCACGAAGGGATGGAAATCAGGTGCAAACAAGAAGTGACTCTCCAACACCTGGCGTCTCCGGACTTCAGCGTTCGGGAGACCGCTCTTAGAGATTTCAAGTTTATGTTAATGGACTAGTTATATTTTTATATTTTACTCTTGTGTCATTATTGATTTTTATATGCGTATATCCCAATGTATTATCTTTTTACGTCCTTTAAGGATTGTTTTATTGCGTATTTACTCTTAAAAGCATTTTTCAAGTATAGATTCGACTCATATACAGGGTGTTTTCAAAAAAAGTGTTCATATACAAGGTGTTTTAAAAAAAATATGTAACCTTAAAAAATCTCCCCAGCCGAGAGCGATTTTTAAAGCCTACAATTTTTTTGAAGTTAGGGGGGGGCGAGATGTGACAATTACTTTTGTCACCAGTCTTTTTTGTAGTTTATGTAAGTGTATTTCAGAATTTCGTAAATACTCTTAACAACTTTCGGTAGCCAGTTGTGCTTTTTGGCTTTTCTTGGATTTTCGGTTCCAGACGGCGAGGGTAGGAAAACAATAGCGACTTGTGGAATTTTTGCCACTAAGGGTGACTTTTACTTGTTCAACGAATGGAACAACGTCCGAGCTGCCGAACGAGGGGGAGTTCTTTCGCAACACGTGTGAGGACTGCTCTGTTTTTTTTCTTCACCCCCAAACCTCCCAAGTGGACAACGAGCCTGGAAGAAAGACCACCGTCCAGCATTTTTTCTAAGCTAACGAACTGCGAGGCGGTTGATTTTTGAAGTTTCAAGTTTTCCTTAAATACCCCTGGACTCCAGAGGACTGAAACAGTTTAGCGCCATAACCAGATCGAACACCATCTCCGCGTCACTTTGCGCGAGTTACGGAACTTTGCTTTGTTTTAACCTTTCGACCGCGTCGTGTTAATTGTCGTGAGTGTGTGATCACAGTGACAGTGCCAGGAATTGAGGCCGTGTTAATTACGTGTTTCACGTGCTCCATGTGTGTTTTTTCCCTTTTTTGTAAGGAGGGACATGGAATAAATATGGGCGGCTGAGAAAGCTACGAGAGGGACGGGACCTTCGGGTTTCCGATTACTGCTGCCATGAAGCCAAGAGAAGAAGCCACGACGCCTTGCTTAAGTATACGACGCCTTAAGTCAAGAGACCAGCACCACGACGCTTGCATAACGATGTCTGAGATGAAAGCCACGCCGCAGCGACAACTCGCATTGCCGACCCAGATGAGAGACGAAAGTACCACAACGGTGAGACGGATGTTACGCCGAGAAAAGAAGAAGAGATAGAGAAAAGAGAGGGATGAAACGACGTCCGCCCTTAGACGACCCGACGCCCTGCGTATCCCCGAACGGCCATTGGAAGCCACGATCGGATGCAACGCCCCGAGCAGACAGATGGAAGCGAGGTGTTTTTCCGCCCATCTTCGTCGCCGCGATGGAAAAAGGGAAGAAAAATGAATGTTACGTCTAAGTCGAAGACAGAGTTTTCGCCCGCCAGGAGGACAGACTGGCATAGCCACGAGTGTCGTCGGGACGCCTCAACGAGGACCGCGCCGCCATTGAGTCGGTATAGTATCCTCCAGTTATTTCTTTATGTGTGAGAGTGAACATTTGTCCACCTACGTCGTCACTGGTTCGTCATATCACGAAGCGAGATGAAATCGAACAATGTTGCCTGCAATTACTAATTATTTTGGCCAATCAAATCGAAAGTACTATAAATCTTCAAAAATTAAGAACCTATTTCGCTCACCCTTCGAAGTTCTATAAATGTAAAAGACCTACTATTTGTTATTGTTTTCCTATTCTCGCGCCGAGTATTTATATAATTAATTATTTGACTTTTACCGTGCTCTTTGATATATATAGGTATTAGAAAAACTAGGTACTAAATAGTATAGCTGAGTTAATCATTTTGAATATATCCTAGTTTATATTACTGTCGTTTGTATTACCAGCACTCGTGTACTTGTAATCAAGTTTATTTCATCTTGTCACTCATTTAGTCTAAGCTTATTATTTTTGCATAGTAGTGCCTCAACAAGTGTAATGTCAATTATTATTCACTTTTGGTAACTATGACGCCTAGCTAATCGCGTTTCATACGTGACAGAGCGCTAACCGCGCGTATTTACATTGAAAGCAAGCCTAAGGGGCTAATAGAAATCTCAAATTCGAAGGTACACGGGAAATAAACCAAGGAGGCGGTTAGATATTTTATCATGTAATGCTATATTGTGTCCACCCCTGCAGTGTGTGTGTGTGAGTGCATGATAGAATGAGAGTGAGGGGATATGTAATGGTTACATTATCATTGTTGTGTTTATTTTTACCGAATACACGTATATATATTCGTTATCCTACAGGTGTTCTTGATTCATTTATATATATATGTATAGATGTATATCCTCGTATGGTCGATATTTTTGGTTTTAGTCCTGAGTTTGAAGCTGTATAGCTTGTCTCCATTGACCAGAAGGGTTATAGTTTTCTATTATTACCACAATTATTATTATTATTATTGCTATAATTGAATAACAGCACCACTTTATGCACGACGTGGCTTACCGCCGGAGGTGTAAATAACCGACCCGGTGACATGAACCTGGACTTAAACCGTTAGCTGGTGGTAGGAATCGTGTTTCCTTAACCGGAGACGCGAACCAAGGACCGACGACCGTCCAAGCGGGCGGCCGCGGAACCCTGAACCTACGGACTAGCGGTAGAGTTGTTTGGCACCTCGAACTGGGGACTTCGGTCTCCAGGACGAATGGTCAAACCCGTTACAATTTGGCATCCCGAACAGGCACCGGTCTTCTTTTTCGCCTTCGTCGGGAGTGTAATGGTAGTAGTTTTACAAGTGCATAATATTTTTCAGGAAGCGTTGAAATGTTTTTATACGTATTTTGCTATGTTTATTGATATCCATATTTAGTATTCGGTGTTTATGTTATCTCGGCGCGAATTTGATTAACGTAAAGGGCAATTATGTAGGCAAACATCGGCAAGGGCGATATTTCAAGGAAGTAGGTTATACAGATTTAGTGGCAATTTTTTGTGTGTGTGCGTCGTTTTTATTTTCATTAGGCTTCTACAAGGTAGCAGGAAAGGACCCGTCGTGCCCTCCTCTCTGCATTTTTGATAGGTAATTGTTTGTATTGTTTTTCTGTAGTGCGTTATATATTTTTGAAGTGCAGACTTATTTTCTGACGACCTCAGGACGTAGTGAGTATTTTTAAATATCTAATGAAATTGAGAAGTGAGAAAATTATTTATCGAAAGATGAGCGAAGCACGGAAGTGTGTAGTTTGCGGGATTGAAATCCCGTTAAGTGAAATGGACCCATCGAACGAAGCGCAGCCGCGCTGTAGTACTTGTGTTATTTCGTCAGGAACGCCAGGACACGGGGGCTTAGTTGTAAATACTGAATCCACGCCACCTATTGAATACCTGAATCAGCTGACCCCTTCCCCCCCGGAAGAAGTCGCTCCGATGGAAAAAACAGATGATGCATTGAATAATGGCGCCGGCACCAACGACAGGATGTTCGAGATGATAAGACAGCTGATCCGGGCGGAGCATGCAGACACACAAAAGCGAATCGAACAACTTGAGACCCGATTCCAGGAAGTAGTGCGTATTTCGGTGGAACAAATAACTGAACGTTTTTCCACGCGCTTGCAAGACTGTGAAAAGAAACTCAGCGCAGAAGTCGATCGCTTGGATTCCCGTGTTGATGACCAGGACCAGCAGTTGGCAACACTGTCGCGACGGACAGACCAGACGGACGAGCAACTGGCACTACTTGAGGCGAGCTGTCGCGAGGACTCGCAAGGTTTGAGAGAGAGCGTGGCGATAACAATAGGCGAGGTTGATGACCATTCCCAAAAGATACAGGCTTTGGAAAGAAGGATGGACATTTTGGACTTTTCTCACCCTCGCGACCGAGAAACGCCGGAGGCCAGGAGAACTTTACCACCCCCTGCTGCTTCTAATGTTCCTTTGCTCAACCGCGATGAACCTTCAGCGCCGAGGAGGACAAACGGCGAAAGGGGGGCAAGGAATGATACATCCCCACTCCAAGCACCCAGCTGGGAAGACCGTCGCCCTGCACCAGCTATGACCAGAAGAGCCCTTTTGCCCCTTGAGTATAAAAAGGAGTTTCAAAGGTTCAATGGAGCGGACCGACTTTTGCCTTCTTCCTTTTTAGATCACTTCGAAACAATCGCGGAGGAACTTTCAATGGAGGAAGCACAACGGTTAATTGTACTGCGGGGATTAATGGAAGATCGGGCCAAAAATTGGTTTGAAACGAATGAAGGGCATTTCACATCTTATGAAGCTTTCCGGGAGATGTTCCTGAGACACTTTCAGCGGCCGATCCAAGTAGAAAGGATGTTAATGTTACTGCGCAACGAGAGGTACAACCGAAACGCGGGAGTTACTTACGCCCAATATTTCTGGAAAAAATATAATGAATTCAAGGCACTGCAGCCTCAAATGACGGCTCCAGAAATAATCGCGGCGCTGATATATCATTTTCCGCAAGATGTCCGGCGTCACCTTAATGGCAGTTGTGTGTTCGACCCCGATTCGATGTCGCTGACGCTGGAGAACCTGTACCAGTGCTCAGAAGAAGAAGAACGCGACAGGGCAGAGCGCTGGAATAAGCGTCCCAGAGGAGAAGATGATCGTCACGGCCGGAACCGACCCCAGCGAGTTCAGATGATTCAGCGAGGACAGCACCACGATCCACGCGCCAATGATCAAAACTTTCACCCCTCACCACCTTCGCCACAGAGAGAACAGCGGCAGTACCAGAGAGGCAGACGTGGAGGAGGAAATATGCGTCGACCGCCGCACGGCACAGTGCAGGGCAACCGCGACGATAAGTTTCAACTAGGTCAGGTACGTGATGGGTATTACCGACCCCACAGTCGATCAAGGAGCCCGCAGTCGGACCGAGGGACTGAAGAGCGACCTTCGTGGATGAATGAACCACGAAGGGATGGAAATCAGGTGCAAACAAGAAGTGACTCTCCAACACCTGGCGTCTCCGGACTTCAGCGTTCGGGAGACCGCTCTTAGAGATTTCAAGTTTATGTTAATGGACTAGTTATATTTTTATATTTTACTCTTGTGTCATTATTGATTTTTATATGCGTATATCCCAATGTATTATCTTTTTACGTCCTTTAAGGATTGTTTTATTGCGTATTTACTCTTAAAAGCATTTTTCAAGTATAGATTCGACTCATATACAGGGTGTTTTCAAAAAAAGTGTTCATATACAAGGTGTTTTAAAAAAAATATGTAACCTTAAAAAATCTCCCCAGCCGAGAGCGATTTTTAAAGCCTACAATTTTTTTTGAAGTTAGGGGGGGCGAGATGTGACAATTACTTTTGTCACCAGTCTTTTTTGTAGTTTATGTAAGTGTATTTCAGAATTTCGTAAATACTCTTAACAACTTTCGGTAGCCAGTTGTGCTTTTTGGCTTTTCTTGGATTTTCGGTTCCAGACGGCGAGGGTAGGAAAACAATAGCGACTTGTGGAATTTTTGCCACTAAGGGTGACTTTTACTTGTTCAACGAATGGAACAACGTCCGAGCTGCCGAACGAGGGGGAGTTCTTTCGCAACACGTGTGAGGACTGCTCTGTTTTTTTTCTTCACCCCCAAACCTCCCAAGTGGACAACGAGCCTGGAAGAAAGACCACCGTCCAGCATTTTTTCTAAGCTAACGAACTGCGAGGCGGTTGATTTTTGAAGTTTCAAGTTTTCCTTAAATACCCCTGGACTCCAGAGGACTGAAACAGTTTAGCGCCATAACCAGATCGAACACCATCTCCGCGTCACTTTGCGCGAGTTACGGAACTTTGCTTTGTTTTAACCTTTCGACCGCGTCGTGTTAATTGTCGTGAGTGTGTGATCACAGTGACAGTGCCAGGAATTGAGGCCGTGTTAATTACGTGTTTCACGTGCTCCATGTGTGTTTTTTCCCTTTTTTGTAAGGAGGGACATGGAATAAATATGGGCGGCTGAGAAAGCTACGAGAGGGACGGGACCTTCGGGTTTCCGATTACTGCTGCCATGAAGCCAAGAGAAGAAGCCACGACGCCTTGCTTAAGTATACGACGCCTTAAGTCAAGAGACCAGCACCACGACGCTTGCATAACGATGTCTGAGATGAAAGCCACGCCGCAGCGACAACTCGCATTGCCGACCCAGATGAGAGACGAAAGTACCACAACGGTGAGACGGATGTTACGCCGAGAAAAGAAGAAGAGATAGAGAAAAGAGAGGGATGAAACGACGTCCGCCCTTAGACGACCCGACGCCCTGCGTATCCCCGAACGGCCATTGGAAGCCACGATCGGATGCAACGCCCGAGCAGACAGATGGAAGCGAGGTGTTTTTCCGCCCATCTTCGTCGCCGCGATGGAAAAAGGGAAGAAAAATGAATGTTACGTTACGTCTAAGTCGAAGACAGAGTTTTCGCCCGCCAGGAGGACAGACTGGCATAGCCACGAGTGTCGTCGGGACGCCTCAACGAGGACCGCGCCGCCATTGAGTCGGTATAGTATCCTCCAGTTATTTCTTTATGTGTGAGAGTGAACATTTGTCCACCTACGTCGTCACTGGTTCGTCATATCACGAAGCGAGAAAATCGAACAATGTTGCCTGCAATTACTAATTATTTTGGCCAATCAAATCGAAAGTACTATAATCTTCAAAAATTAAGAACCTATTTCGCTCACCCTTCGAAGTTCTATAATGTAAAAGACCTACTATTTGTTATTGTTTCCTATCTCCTTCGCGCCGAGTATTTATATAATATTATTTGACTTTTACCGTGCTTTTTACGTGACTTTGATATATATAGGTATTAGAAAAACTAGGTACTAAATAGTATAGCTGAGTATAATCTATTACTAGTAATAATCACTCGTAGTTTATATTACTGTCGTTCTTGTCACTCATTCTTAGCTATAATCAAGTTTATTTCATCTTGTCACTCATTTAGTCTAAGCTTATTATTTTTGCATAGTAGTGCCTCAACAAGTGTAATGTCAATTATTATTCACTTTTGTAACTATGACGCCTAGCTAATCGCGTTTCATACGTGACAGAGCGCTAACCGCTATACGCGTATTACATTGAAAGCAAGCCTAAGGGGCTAATAGAAATCTCAAATTCGAAGGTACACGGGGAAATAAACCAAGGAGGCGGTTAGATATTTTATCATGTAATGCTATATTGTGTCCACCCCTGCAGTGTGTGTGTGTGAGTGCATGATAGAATGAGAGTGAGGGGGATATGTAATGGTTACATTATCATTGTTGTGTTTATTTTTAACCGAATACACGTATATATATTCGTTATCCTACAGGTGTTCTTGATTCATATATATATGTATAGATGTATATCCTCGTATGGTCGATATTTTTGGTTTTAGTCCTGAGCTGTATAGCTTGTCTCCATTGACCAGAAGGGTTATAGTTTTCTATTATTACCACAATTATTATTATTATTATTGCTATAATTGAATAACAGCACCACTTTATGCACGACGTGGCTTACCGCCGGAGGTGTAAATAACCGACCCGGTGACATGAACCTGGACTTAAACCGTTAGCTGGTGGTAGGAATCGTGTTTCCTTAACCGGAGACGCGAACCAAGGACCGACGACCGTCCAAGCGGGCGGGCCGCGGAACCCTGAACCTACGGACTAGCGGTAGAGTTGTTTGGCACCTCGAACTGGGGACTTCGGTCTCCAGGACGAATGGTCAAACCCGTTACAATTTGGCATCCCGAACAGGCACCGTTCTTCTTTTTCGCCTTCGTCGGGAGTGTAATGGTAGTAGTTTTACAAGTGCATAATATTTTTCAGGAAGCGTTGAAATGTTTTTATACGTATTTTGCTATGTTTATTGATATCCATATTTAGTATTCGGTGTTTATGTTATCTCGGCGCGAATTTGATTAACGTAAAGGGCAATTATGTAGGCAAACATCGGCAAGGGCGATATTTCAAGGAAGTAGGTTATACAGATTTAGTGGCAATTTTTGTGTGTGTGCGTCGTTTTTATTTTCATTAGGCTTCTACAAGGTAGCAGGAAAGGACCCGTCGTGCCCTCCTCTCTGCATTTTTGATAGGTAATTGTTTGTATTGTTTTTCTGTAGTGCGTTATATATTTTTGAAGTGCAGACTTATTTTCTGACGACCTCAGGACGTAGTGAGTATTTTAAATATCTAATGAAATTGAGAAGTGAGAAAATTATTTATCGAAAGATGAGCGAAGCACGGAAGTGTGTAGTTTGCGGGATTGAAATCCCGTTAAGTGAAATGGACCCATCGAACGAAGCGCAGCCGCGCTGTAGTACTTGTGTTATTTCGTCAGGAACGCCAGGACACGGGGGCTTAGTTGTAAATACTGAATCCACGCCACCTATTGAATACCTGAATCAGCTGACCCCTTCCCCCCGGAAGAAGTCGCTCCGATGGAAAAAACAGATGATGCATTGAATAATGGCGCCGGCACCAACGACAGGATGTTCGAGATGATAAGGACAGCTGATCCGGGCGGAGCATGCAGACACACAAAAGCGAATCGAACAACTTGAGACCCGATTCCAGGAAGTAGTGCGTATTTCGGTGGAACAAATAACTGAACGTTTTTCCACGCGCTTGCAAGACTGTGAAAAGAAACTCAGCGCAGAAGTCGATCGCTTGGATTCCCGTGTTGATGACCAGGACCAGCAGTTGGCAACACTGTCGCGACGGACAGACCAGACGGACGAGCAACTGGCACTACTTGAGGCGAGCTGTCGCGAGGACTCGCAAGGTTTGAGAGAGAGCGTGGCGATAACAATAGGCGAGGTTGATGACCATTCCCAAAAGATACAGGCTTTGGAAAGAAGGATGGACATTTTGGACTTTTCTCACCCTCGCGACCGAGAAACGCCGGAGGCCAGGAGAACTTTACCACCCCCCTGCTGCTTCTAATGTTCCTTTGCTCAACCGCGATGAACCTTCAGCGCCGAGGAGGACAAACGGCGAAAGGGGGGGCAAGGAATGATACATCCCCACTCCAAGCACCCAGCTGGGAAGACCGTCGCCCTGCACCAGCTATGACCAGAAGAGCCCTTTTGCCCCTTGAGTATAAAAAGGAGTTTCAAAGGTTCAATGGAGCGGACCGACTTTTGCCTTCTTCCTTTTTAGATCACTTCGAAACAATCGCGGAGGAACTTTCAATGGAGGAAGCACAACGGTTAATTGTACTGCGGGATTAATGGAAGATCGGGCCAAAAATTGGTTTGAAACGAATGAAGGGCATTTCACATCTTATGAAGCTTTCCGGGAGATGTTCCTGAGACACTTTCAGCGGCCGATCCAAGTAGAAAGGATGTTAATGTTACTGCGCAACAACCGAAACGCGGGAGTTACTTACGCCCAATATTTCTGGAAAAAATATAATGAATTCAAGGCACTGCAGCCTCAAATGACGGCTCCAGAAATAATCGCGGCGCTGATATATCATTTTCCGCAAGATGTCCGGCGCCACCTTAATGGCAGTTGTGTGTTCGACCCCGATTCGATGTCGCTGACGCTGGAGAACCTGTACCAGTGCTCAGAAGAAGAAGAACGCGACAGGGCAGAGCGCTGGAATAAGCGTCCCAGAGGAGAAGATGATCGTCACGGCCGGAACCGACCCCAGCGAGTACAGATGATTCAGCGAGGACAGCACCACGATCCACGCGCCAATGATCAAAACTTTCACCCCTCACCACCTTCGCCACAGAGAGAACAGCGGCAGTACCAGAGAGGCAGACGCGGAGGAGGAAATATGCGTCGACCGCCGCACGGCACAGTGCAGGGCAACCGCGACGATAAGTTTCAACTAGGTCAGGTACGTGATGGGTATTACCGACCCCACAGTCGATCAAGGAGCCCGCAGTCGGACCGAGGGACTGAAGAGCGACCTTCGTGGATGAATGAACCACGAAGGGATGGAAATCAGGTGCAAACAAGAAGTGACTCTCCAACACCTGGCGTCTCCGGACTTCAGCGTTCGGGAGACCGCTCTTAGAGATTTCAAGTTTATGTTAATGGACTAGTTATATTTTTATATTTTACTCTTGTGTCATTATTGATTTTTATATGCGTATATCCCAATGTATTATCTTTTTACGTCCTTTAAGGATTGTTTTATTGCGTATTTACTCTTAAAAGCATTTTTCAAGTATAGATTCGACTCATATACAGGGTGTTTTCAAAAAAAGTGTTCATATACAAGGTGTTTTAAAAAAAATATGTAACCTTAAAAAATCTCCCCAGCCGAGAGCGATTTTTAAAGCCTACAATTTTTTTTGAAGTTAGGGGGGGCGAGATGTGACAATTACTTTTGTCACCAGTCTTTTTTGTAGTTTATGTAAGTGTATTTCAGAATTTCGTAAATACTCTTAACAACTTTCGGTAGCCAGTTGTGCTTTTTGGCTTTTCTTGGATTTTCGGTTCCAGACGGCGAGGGTAGGAAAACAATAGCGACTTGTGGAATTTTTGCCACTAAGGGTGACTTTTACTTGTTCAACGAATGGAACAACGTCCGAGCTGCCGAACGAGGGGGAGTTCTTTCGCAACACGTGTGAGGACTGCTCTGTTTTTTTTCTTCACCCCCAAACCTCCCAAGTGGACAACGAGCCTGGAAGAAAGACCACCGTCCAGCATTTTTTCTAAGCTAACGAACTGCGAGGCGGTTGATTTTTGAAGTTTCAAGTTTTCCTTAAATACCCCTGGACTCCAGAGGACTGAAACAGTTTAGCGCCATAACCAGATCGAACACCATCTCCGCGTCACTTTGCGCGAGTTACGGAACTTTGCTTTGTTTTAACCTTTCGACCGCGTCGTGTTAATTGTCGTGAGTGTGTGATCACAGTGACAGTGCCAGGAATTGAGGCCGTGTTAATTACGTGTTTCACGTGCTCCATGTGTGTTTTTTCCCTTTTTTGTAAGGAGGGACATGGAATAAATATGGGCGGCTGAGAAAGCTACGAGAGGGACGGGACCTTCGGGTTTCCGATTACTGCTGCCATGAAGCCAAGAGAAGAAGCCACGACGCCTTGCTTAAGTATACGACGCCTTAAGTCAAGAGACCAGCACCACGACGCTTGCATAACGATGTCTGAGATGAAAGCCACGCCGCAGCGACAACTCGCATTGCCGACCCAGATGAGAGACGAAAGTACCACAACGGTGAGACGGATGTTACGCCGAGAAAAGAAGAAGAGATAGAGAAAAGAGAGGGATGAAACGACGTCCGCCCTTAGACGACCCGACGCCCTGCGTATCCCCGAACGGCCATTGGAAGCCACGATCGGATGCAACGCCCCGAGCAGACAGATGGAAGCGAGGTGTTTTTCCGCCCATCTTCGTCGCCGCGATGGAAAAAGGGAAGAAAAATGAATGTTACGTCTAAGTCGAAGACAGAGTTTTCGCCCGCCAGGAGGACAGACTGGCATAGCCACGAGTGTCGTCGGGACGCCTCAACGAGGACCGCGCCGCCATTGAGTCGGTATAGTATCCTCCAGTTATTTCTTTATGTGTGAGAGTGAACATTTGTCCACCTACGTCGTCACTGGTTCGTCATATCACGAAGCGAGATGAAATCGAACAATGTTGCCTGCAATTACTAATTATTTTGGCCAATCAAATCGAAAGTACTATAAATCTTCAAAAATTAAGAACCTATTTCGCTCACCCTTCGAAGTTCTATAAATGTAAAAGACCTACTATTTGATATTGTTTTCCTATTCTCGCGCCGAGTATTTATATAATTAATTATTTGACTTTTACCGTGCTCTTTGATATATATAGGTATTAGAAAAACTAGGTACTAAATAGTATAGCTGAGTTAATCATTTTGAATATATCCTAGTTTATATTACTGTCGTTTGTATTACCAGCACTCGTGTACTTGTAATCAAGTTTATTTCATCTTGTCACTCATTTAGTCTAAGCTTATTATTTTTGCATAGTAGTGCCTCAACAAGTGTAATGTCAATTATTATTCACTTTTGGTAACTATGACAGTAGTATAAGTGGCCTGGTTCTACGCCCGAAAATGAGGCTCGGTGAGGCTCGCAGTGTTGCCAACCCCTTATTCGAAAAAATCACCAAGGTTTTTATCTTGGTCTAACCTAATTTAAAGCAAAAAGCTGGCAATACTGCGAATCTCACCGAGCCTCATTTTCTTGCAGTGTTGCCAGCTCGAGCGAGGCGTAGCCTTTTATGGTGTATGTTAACGGTTTGCTCTCGTAAGGCATGAGCCTTATTTTCTCGCAGTGTTGCCAGCTCACCCCAAGAATATTTCACCATGTGATATTTTACAAGCGAAGCTAACCTACAAATGGGAGTTGGCAACACTGGCAACATCAATTGCGGTTTAGTGTTGCTAACTCACCTCAAGAATATTTTACCATGTGATATTTTACAGGCGAAGCTAACTTACAGAGTAGTAGGATCAAGCCGGTTGACCAACCGAAAATGGCGCTCGGTGGCGCTCGCAGTGTTACCAACTCCTCACTTGAAAAAATCACCAAGGTTTTTGTTTTTGGGTCTAACCTAACCTCAAGCAAGGAGCTGGCAACACTGCTTGAGGCTTTTCTCGCAGTGTGGCCAACTCACCCCAAGAAAATTTCACCATGTGATATTTTACAAGCGAAGCTAACCTACAAATGGGAGTTGCCAACACTGATTAGTGGAGGTGCACGGGTTGAGTGCCATCAATTGGCGATCAGTGTTGCCAACTCACCCCAAGAATATTTCACCACATATTATTTTACAGGCGAAGCTAACCTACAAATGGGAATTGGCAACTCTGGCAACATCAATTGCGATTCAATATTGCCAACTCACCTCAAAAATATTTCACCATGTGATATTTTACAGGCGAAGCTAACCTACAAATAGAAGTTGACAACACTGGTAACATCAATTGCGATTCAATGTTGCCAACTCACCTGAAGAATATTTCACCATGTGATATTTTGCAGGCGAAGCTAACCTACAAATAGAAGTTGACAACACTGGTAACATCAATTGCGGTTCAATGTTGCCAACTTACCTGAAGAATATTTCATCATGTGATATTTTACAGGCGAAGCTAACCTACACTGACTAATAGAAGTGGCCGGGGTTGCGTCCGAATCAGCAGCAGATGTCACCTAGAGCGCTGTTCCATCCGGGACTCAGCCAATCTCTGTTGTCTGAATTTGCGGTAGACGTGGAGTCGGAGGGAGGCGCGACAGATGCACGCTTGAACTCGCTGTGACGCTGCGCTTGGCAGCCATATTCTAACTTTCATTTTGTACAGACAATATTTACTGATTAGAGGATGTAAAACTCAGTTATATTTTAATATTTTATCGATAATGAATGCAGAAAACGTAAATGATGAAATAGCGTGTTATATTTTTTAATGTGAGTAGTTAGGTGGAAATCATTGTCATGTTTGTTTGCGCCCCAGAGCGCGGTGGGTGAAGTTCGGGCTGACACCTGGCGGGAAAAGTGACAGGCGTACTACAAGGGGACATGCAGATTCGGACGACTTGGACGCGACTTCGAGTGCACGCGAGAGCAACGGGGGAGAACGGGATGGAGCGCTTGCCAATCCGGACACGGCTTTTGTAAACCTCTCTCGGGAACGATGTGCCACACACGCGCGCGCGCGCCTATCGGTAGATTACGTTTCGCGTATTTATTCGTTGTGCTGGCACAGCGTGATGAGTAAATAATGCATTTTCTCATTTTTGAAGTACGAATGCACTTTATCGTAATCTTCCAAGTCCCGGGGACACTAATGTTTGTATATCGTGACTTTTGTAAACCTCTCTCGGGAACGATGTGCCACACACACACACACGTGCACGCGCTGGCGCCTCTTATTATTTGTGCAAGAAAAAAGATGTTAAACATGTTAAAACTGCTCTGTGACCCTCTCGTTCTTCACGTCGTGGACGAAGGACTTCTCGGCGACCAGGATCACACTGCATACGGTGTCCTCGGGCAACGGACTGTTGAACTCGCAGACGATCTTGATGTTGGTTCGATCGTTGACCACCACCTGCTTCCTCTTCGTGGTATTGATGACGAACATCGGCCTGCGGGTTTTGAATTCACTGGGGGTGTAGTACATGTCCATGCTTCCCTCGGTCACGCGTTTGAAAGCCGTGTAAGCTTCGTAAAGTTTGAGATAATCGTCTTTGGTCATGTCGAGGTTGTAATTCTCGCGCGGGAACACTTCGTTGCGTCCATTTTTGAGATAAATGTTTTTGATCTTGCAGTCGTCGAATTTGCTGGAATCTTTTTCCTGGTTGTTATCGCGCCCGGTTTGAAAGAACACTACGACGAAATCTGGCATGTCGAACTGTATGTTGTTGAACTGAGTTGTCACGTCGAATTCCATGTGACTTCCCGACGCCATCTTCTGCACGCACTGGTAACCGTGAAAGTGAATCGGCACCTGCGGATTCTTCAAGATCTCTGCTTTGTACTTGAGGGCGTAGTTTGTTTCGTATTCTACGATCGGCATTCTCAACTCCATGCTCCGGATGACGCACTTGGCCGCTTCGGGTAATGTGTTGGCTATCGGCGTGCCGTCAGCGTTCAAGTTGGTGTATCGCATCAGTGCGTCGTTGTCGTTGGCCGCTCTTCGAAACGTGACGCGCAATCCCCCCTTCCACATGATCTCCTTGTAGTCCGAGAAGAATCCCGGCAGCAGACGCATGGGAAAAAGCACCGTGTGACTTTTAGTCGATATTTTGGTCCCCGCTTCGAATCCTCTCGCCTGGTAGTATGCTGCGTCTGTTTTGGATAATTTCAATGTTCCCACTGCCGTCGACGTGATGCCTGGATAATCTATTCTGTCTATGACGGTGTTGTGTTTCCTCACCTCCACCTGCGAGAACAGGTGAGGCACGAAGTTGTCCACGAGTATCAAATTTGCATTGGGCGGAAACGCATCTCCGCTTTCCTTCTTCACCACGTCGAATTGAAGGTAGAGGTCCGCTCTGTGAGGATGAACAAACCCGTCGCCTACGTCCACGTCGTATTCGATCTCCCTGTTTGCTTCGTTGAGATTGGCGAACGTGCGACGGTTGGGAGGGAAAGATTGCAATTCGTAACTTTCGATTTGCTCCATTTTCACTATGTGTGTTATTTATTATATGTTGATCTCCACGATGGCCGTCGTAGTGGCACCTGCGAAATCCACCACGTCTCCTTTCTCGTTTGTCACCACCAACTCTATGTCGTCTATGCGGTTGCGGCATACTGGAAAATAGATCGGCGAAGAGGGTGTGTAGATGATCGGTTCCATGAATTCGGAACTAGGTTTGAATGTGGCTATGATTCCTGTCTGCTTGTGACTTCCCAGTAATCCGTCCGAAGATTTAGTGATCATGCCTTCCGCCACGTTGCAGTGAACGTTTAGAGTTTCTATGGCTAGAAATTTAGGAATGTTGGTTGCCGTATGTTTGATGCCAGCTTCGAGTTTGGTGTCGTTCTCGAAACCTAAAAGTTCTCCCATGGTGCCCAGGTTTATGGTCTCCGTCGCCGATAGGATTTCCACTCTGTGCGTGACCGAATTTTGAGAAAAGTACGTGCCTTTGGGTAATTGAGCTTGCAAAGTGGAAAGATTGTATTGGCCTGGCGTGACGATGATGTGTTCGTTTCCGACGCTAATTTTGTTGTTGTGCTGCGTGACGTTAGGTATGAGGTACATGCTGTAGAATGCACGCAGAGCTACGGATTTAGGATAGACGATGTCGTCGTGCAGCGTGAGTTTCAAGATCGAAGATTCGCTCGTGAGATGGAACACGCCCATCGTGTTTAAGATTCCACAATACTTTCTGAAAATGTTCCACCGACGGGTTATTTATTTTAGACATGTATGCGAGAACGGAAAGACATAGGTGGCCACAGTTAACATCGGTGAAACCCTGGATGCGTTTGTCATTGTAGTAGAGGTTGGCAACACTGAGATACTTCACCAACCTGGCAGGTGGTGTGCCACCAAACGAATCGAAAACAAATGCTTTGTCATCGTCAATTTTGAGGTAGCATATCCAATGTGTACCAGGATTTTTGTAACTGTCCAGGTTGACCACGCCATACTCTTTTTTCTTCACAGCAGAGGGTAGAGAATCGGACATGAAAACACCCCTGAAGTTTTTTATTCCCAACGGTTCGATCAGAGATTCAATATCGAAGTTGGACAGGGCTTCTTCTTTTTTTTATATTTCTTCAAAGCATCGAGGTTGCTTTTTCGCTTTTTGGTCACACCTTTCCCCTTCTTCTCCATAGCCAGGTTGTGACGTTTCTGTTCTTCCAATTCTGCCTTGTTTTTCTTCGAGTCGATGACGGTTTTCGCGATGGCGGCGCTACCGCCGGCCAAACTTCCAACGGCCCCCAATGCTGCCAGGATGGCTGGGATGCTGAATATGAAACCTCCGATTTTTTGCTGTTTTCGCGAACGCTGCAAGCGTCTCAATTGAGGTGTGCTGAGAAGTAATTTCATTCCGTGTCCTTTCGTCAAGCAAGAACGTTTCTTCTCGCGTTGTTTCTTGGTGAGTAACCCATCGAGGGCACCTAGATTTTTCAGATTGGAGTATGGTATCTGGTACACGACACCTTTGGGCTTCATGTTGATGCTCTATATGTTATCTTCACGGTATGTTATTTATATATAAATGTTCTGAGATTTTTTTTGTTTTGTGTAATTTTTTTCGGTATGTTATTTATATATAAATGTTCTGAGATTTTTTTGTTCCGTGTAATTTTTTTTTCAAGGATATACTCCGCGCAGAGCCCTTACACAAATTCTATTACGTGCTTTGTTTTCTTACCAAGAAGTTCCTTTGTACCCTTGTACACGATTTGAGTTTTGTTCTCGATTAAAATAGCTAGCTTCTCGTCGGATAACATGTTAGCGTATCGATCTGGTAAAAATAGACTGTATTGTGCGTTGAGCAACAGACGCGCCTTGGGACCATACTGGGTAGAAACAATTGAACCGGAAGTTATCGTGTAAGGTTTGTCCACTTCCAATTCCTGAATTTTTACATATTCGACTGATGAATTTAGCATTTGTTTTAATGCTTGGGCGTCTAGTGATTGTTTACTCATTTTATAAATGGCAAACACAATTGGAGTTTTTTTTTTTTTTACGTAGTGTTATTTATATACCGAAGAAATTTTTTTCACGGTAGAGAAATTCTTTTATTTCTACACACCCCATCCAAGTTTTTGTTTCGTGTTCATGGCGATGGTGGTGCCCAGTGCTGCAACTCTTTCTCCCAGCGAAGCGTCTCTGCTAACGAATCTTTCGAAAGCTGCGTGCTCTAACTTTCTGTCTGCTTCGTGACGTGCATCCAGATCGGAGCGAGTGGTGTTGTAAGCGATGTCGTGATCTTTGCATGCGGCGTCCAACAGATTCACACCCCTGTCTCCTCTCTCCAATCTTTTCTCGAGTTTGGTACCTGGTCCGCAGTACTGGTAGCCGGGTAAATGCATCTCGAAAGGTAACTTGTTGATGATGTCGTTCACGAGACCCTTTCCTTCGGCCACGTTCCAGAATCTCGGAGGCAGCGTGTTGATGATTTTAATGAGGTAACCTATGCCCTTGTCGTCGTTCACGATGAAGTTGGAAAGTTTTGTGCTGATCATGTCCACGATGCCAACCTTCTCGTTGTAGAAATTACGATTGCCTGCAGTCTCCTCTCCTGCAATAACCAACAACCTGTCTATGAGCTTGCGCACGTCGTCCACCCAAACGAATTCTTTGGGCAGGGTGTTGTAGAGTTTGACGCCGCTGCCTGTTTTCACCTGGTTCCATATCGGCTTGATGAGATTCCTGTATTTTTCGCCGCTGCTCGATTTCACCCTATTCTGCGTAGCGTCGTTGTTCTGGTACAAGGCGTCCGTCATGATCAGAATTTCCTTGTAACTCTGGTAATCTTCGTCGGTGTAATCTTTCGGCTGCTTTTTGGCAACAAGTTCCCACAGTCCCACCGTACCCGGATACCTGTTCCAGCTATTCTTATCGCCTAAATTGACTTTAATGTCGTTGCCTTCAAAAGTCACCTTCGATTTCCCAATCTTCCAAACCACACCGCCGCCTTCATTGGTTTCCATGGTGGGATACAATCCGAACACTTCATCCTTGTCGAATTTCGCCGTGCTCAGGTAGTCTCGTGCCAAAGGTCCCAACTCGATCTTATCCAAAGACGACGACGTGCTGCTTATGGCTCGACGTCCTGGCGGTACGTCCTTCAGTTCGAACGGCGTTGAAGGAATGCTCGAAATAGGCGTGGGTACGGTGTAACTTTTAGCTGCAAGTGGTACGAGTTCGTTGATCAAATTTTTATTTTGTTCTGTGACGCCTTTAATTTCTTTACCTAGATCGCTGATGGCATCGATCACAGGTTGATCTTGACGTTTCTTCTCTTCGTAGAATCCGCGATTCTCGGATTTCCAACCTTTGAAGCGTTTTGCGAGGTAGTTTCGCAACTTGAGATTTTCGTCTTCGATTTTTCGTTTCGCCATAACGTTATTTATACACGTTGTTGCTCACAACGTTGCAACGTTTAGAAAGTCGTTGATTTTGTTTCTGTATTTTCCGTCGTTGGGTTTTCTTGTCATGTCGATCGTCGCGAATCCGAAATCGTCACTGTTCCAACAGTGGGAGCAGCAGCGTTCCGAAAATTGATTGTAGTTCATGTCTCCGCCTACGTAGTCATCGTACGCGTGCTTCAGGTTGGTGTGATCTTGACGAAACAAACATATGAAATTAGCGTTGTCACGTACTAACTGTTTTGGAATTTTGGAAAACGTTTGAGCTAGGAAGAAGCAATCTATTCCTTTGTGACGACCTTGCGTGAAAAAATTGCGAATTTCATTTTGATTTTCCAGAATAACATCGTCGAACACAACAACTGAATTTTCACGACAATCGTCGAGTGGTTTTATTTCCGAAGCGAACGTTGCAATGTCCAGACCATCGTACAGTTTTATCAGTTGCTGGTATTTCGCTTGTTCGAGACTTTTCGAAAATACGTAGAGGTGCCTGTTCTTCCAATCTAACCAATTCGGTGCGAGGAGAAAATTGTCCACGAGCAGTGTTGTTTTCCCACACCCTGAAGGGCCTACGATTAGACAACGGATGCTGTCGGGAAGCAACTCGCCGTTCTTTTTTCTCGT
This sequence comes from Lepisma saccharinum, assembly GCF_977018435.1. Lineage (NCBI taxonomy): Eukaryota > Metazoa > Arthropoda > Insecta > Zygentoma > Lepismatidae > Lepisma > Lepisma saccharinum. The sequence goes on along the minus strand of NW_028143492.1, from coordinate 14,594 downwards.
TTGACTTTCCGAATCCGGTAGACGTTTCACGACATTCCATGTACTTACAAGATCACTTCGTTCGCGTCGATCCAACTTTTTTCCGGAAGTCCCAGCCATTTGACAAACAGTTTGTCGCCTTTCCTACGCAATACTTTCTCGATGAGGTACGTGTCGGGATGTTTTGTTTTAGAGAGTTCCTCTTCGTAAAATCTTCCTTTCAAAATCTCGCCGCTACTATCTTTTATTATATACGTGTGTCGGTTTCCGGGTAAAACTCGAACCACCGTAAAAAGTTCCGTGCTCCAATTTTTTGTGAATCCCTTCTCGAAGGTGCGTTTGAATTTGCTGATCCTCACCTGGTCTCCAATTTTGAATTTTGATTTCTTGGTAGTCGTGGGAGTGTACTTTGGACAGTAAACTGTAGAAATTAAACGCTGCTCGTCGGATTTCGTAACGTCAGCTGGCTTCATGCCTATGGTTCTGTGTACCGCATCATTATAGGTGTCGACGAGTTCCGGCAGTATGTCGACCCATTTGTAATTTCCTCGAAGCGTGAATCGTTTCCACATGTGTGTTTTCAAGGTTCGATTAAATCTTTCCACGATGCTGGCTTTGATGTGACTGAAGGTTGAATAATGTCGAATGTCATGTTTTTGAATAAACTTTTGGAATACGGCATTGTAAAATTCCATCCCCTTGTCTGTTTGCAAAAACCGAGGCCGTCTGTCGCTTTCGCGAAAAATTGTCTTGAATGCTTCCGTGACGCATGTCCCCGTTTTGGCTTTCAAAGGTAGAGCCCATGCGAATTTCGAAAACGTGTCTATGACGGTGAGGAGGTACTTGTTGCCCTTGTTCAATTTATGCACATTTTTTAGATTGCCGCTACTCATCTCCACGAGGTCACTTTGCCAGAGGTCGTCGATTCCCTTGGTCACCACCGCCAAACGTTCGTAGTTGCGACGTGCAGGTTTATGCAATTCTTCGACGATGGCTTGCCTAGACATTTTTTAGAGATTACGTTTGAAGAGAAGCACCAGCGTGATGGGATTCAAAGAGGGTGGCACTTCACTCGTGTTTTGAACGATCAGCTTATCGCCGGCACTCACGTCAAAAACGGTGAGATCTTCGTCTTCGTGTATTTCATATATGTTGCGCGTTTCGTTCCAACGTGCCAGAGGAATGTTTCCTGCTTTCTGGACACCACGATTCGATATCAAGGTCATGGTGGGAACGCTAGCTTTTCTGCCGTGAGACCAGTACGAAAATTCGTTTATCTGAATCGTGCCATCGAGAAGAAACTTGTAGTACGGATGATAAGGATGCAACATGTACAGTTTGTTACCTTCAACGAACGTGGAGATTCTCTGTTGATTGGGTACGCTGTTGATTTCGATGGCTTGCAGAGAATGCAGTTTAGCGAATTTAGTATCGACGCTAACGAGGTTGCTGTGAAGCTGTCCCAGTGTATTTTGTACGGGCAACAAATGTTCGACGATGGTATCCGTTACTGTAGAAAATGACGGTTTGATTTTCACTTCCACGTTCAACTGCTTGAAGTTTTCGTTGAGTTCTTGTAATTTGGCACCGAAAGAGGCCAGCGTCGATTCCTGCGTGGATTCCAGCACTCCAACTTGATCTCTGATGTTGACGACGATATTCTGAAGGTTCTCGACTTGATTCAATTTCGAGCTCTTCTCGGTAAGATCGTTCACGATGCTTCGCATCTCGGTAAACTGTGTGTGAAGGTCGGCGACGCTCTGCGAAGTGGGCAGCGTCGACACCAGCGAAGTAAGTTCGTCTCGAATCTGTTCCACGTTCGCCGTTTCCGTTTCCAGTCGTTTCAGCATACGTGATATGCTCCTTTTCAAAGCGTGTAATTCTTTGGAGGTGGGGAGATTGGCCACCCTACTCTCGAGATCGCTCAATGAATTTTTGATGTCGCTCGAATCGGATAGTGCCGTCACCGCCGTTTTCAATTTTTCCAAATCTTCGCTCGAAGGTACGCTCGTCCGTAACGATTCCAAGTCACCCTGTATGTTGTCCAGTACGTGATGAAAATGAGCAAGGTTCGTTTCGACGTTCAAATTTTCTAAATATTCGATCTTCTGCTGAACCGTGCTCAACGTGTCTTGTATGCTCGTCAACGCACTTGCTTCAGCGTGAATATTTTTAATTTCTTCGTTGATCAACTCCAGAGATGCCTGAAGCGTAGCGATGGTGGTTTGAATGTGTTCGAAATCTTGATAAGCCTCCAATTGAATTTTTATGTTCGCGACGCTTTTGCTGATGACTTGCAGTTCGTCTGACGATGGTAGGTTGGTCATGGTATCTTCCAAAGTCTGTAACTTGGATTTAATTTCTTCCAACGTGCTGGCGAATTCTTCTTGTAATTTGGAAACAACAACGTGCAAGCGTTCTACATCAATATCTTTCACGACGGTTTGAAGTTCAGAGAAATTCTTTTCGATTGCGGAAGTTCGTTCTTCGATTTCGAGTTTCAATTTTTCCAAATCTTCATTTTTCGATTGAAATTGCTGCAATTTGGCCAAATCATTTTGAAGCTTATCCACGCTCAACTGTATATTTTGAACGTTGTCGTAAGAAGGTACGTCGACATAATTTTTTATGAGCGTTTTCAGTTCGGAATCGATTTTCAGAATGGGGTCGAGACATTGCGTTTGGAGCGTAGCGATCTCCGACTCTAAACTTTTGTTTAAGGTCTCCTGCAAAGCGATCAAATCGCTTCTCAACTTTTTAATTCGGACGTCCAACATGAGAATCTCTTCTGCGTGGTCTACACGCTTAGTGTTGCCGAAAATATCGTTAGGCATTTTGGTTAACGGTTATTTATAATAGGATAGATGATTCGTAATTCTACGAAGAGAGGAATGAGTTTGTCGTAATCTCCTAGGAGTTCAACGTATAAACAATCTCCTGCAGAAACATCGTACGTAATGTTAGAAAGCATCTTGTCGTGCTTGATTCGAAAAATATTCTTGCCGGTAGATATTTTGATTTCGCCTACGTTTTCCGGATTCACGGTGATTTGAAGTTTTCCATCGATCGGAATTTTGTAAAAATGTAAATTGTTGTTGAAGACGTAAAACATCTTGCCCACATCGTCATCCAATTTCGTCCAAATGCTGTTAAGGTGAACAATCAGTAGACCGTTGAGTTTAGTTAACATGGAAGGTAGAAATTCATGATCTGTCGTCGCGCGGTGTACAGTCTCCATGTTGGTTTGTTTTCGGAAACCAAAAAGATTCATATTATGCTGGTTATTTAAAATACGGTCAAAGTTTTTTTGTAATAACAGTCAGTGTTGTTTTTTTTTGTTTTCTTTTTTTTTGTTTTGTTTTATGAATCTTCTGTTGAAGATGGGCATATGTTGCAGGTTTTGCTTTCTGCTAAGCGATAGTGCCCCCACGGCAGTGTGTGGATTCCACATTGGAGAACGCACCTCTTGTCGTCGTTGGGATCCAGGGCAATCTTCCTCACTTTGTTGGTGGTCAACACATGGTCGACGCTCTGGATGCGCTGTTCTGCTCTTAGAACCGACGACCTGGTCTTGAGGCAATCCACGAAGTCCTCGAATGTGAGATGCTGCCGAACCACCTGTCTGCCGACACCCTTGGCCTTCTTGGTAACGCTACCCTCGGCTTTGATGGTATAGGCCTTGGCGCGAAGACCTGCAAACTCAAGAATCACATCTCCGTCCTTCTCATCTTTGAGTTTGCCAGGCACCTTCTTGTTGCGGGCCAGGATACCGCTCTGGTTCGGTTGGGGATAGCCTGACGTGTCAAAGAGGTTAACCAAAGATGGAACTGTGGCTATATCCCCGTATGCGTCGGTTGTGTGAACGTGGTACATCAAACTATCTGTGTCCGTGTAGAGTAGGTTGATATTGTCGTTATAGTGCTGGCGTAGTATCCCATAATATATTTGAAACATGTGCAGTTTGCTCAGGTCTAATACTGAGGCACCAACATAAATTGGCTTGTTGAGCATCACCTTGTTCTTCCTCATATGCACCAGAGCAAGCTGCTCATTATAAATAGTCCTCGATTTGAATAACGGGTTTGCTACGAGCCTGCGACATTGTGCTTTGTTTGATATTAGCCTCACATCTACATGATTTCGCACATTCTCCATGGTCTTGCCAAACACCGCATTATTCATGAGCTTGAAGAAATCCTTATCAAGCTCGGACGTGGCTGCGATGCGGTGTTTAGTGTTGACTTCGATATATGGACGCAACCACGGAGAATGCTCGAACTTGAGGATACGGTGAATTGCGTGGACTGTGACCCCTTGCTGCATCAACCACCGGAGATTCTGGTAGTGAAGGACGTAATTCTTTTTGGGTTCGAAATCCATGACGAGCTTCTTCTGGTTGCAATCGGGTGGACACTTGAACTCGGGTGCAGGGGGAAGATCGCAGAACGAATCCTGCAGCTTCTCGGAGAACTCAAGGTCCACCTCGGCGAAGAACCCATGTTTCGAATCGTCGAAACCTTTAATGTTGAAGTTGGAAGGGTCAGCCCACTCGAACCCTCTAAAGGGGAGTGGCTGCATCATGGAGTGCCCGTACAAGTTATTCACGTCCGTGTGCATGATGTAGCTGGACGGTTGGGTGGAGTCGTAGCCAGTAGCCATGTGATGGTTGTTGGCGTGCGAGTGTCGCTGCGACACCTGGACCATTCCACCCCGCACGGCACGTTCCACAAACAGCATCATGTCCACGTCCGAAAGAAGCTCCAGCTCAATTTTCGTCACCAGAAACATGGCTGACCATGCCAGTCCGGGGAGACTATAGAAGTAGGCGGGATCCAGGTGGTAGATGTTCATTGCAGTCGCCCGGAACATCTGGAACACGTCGGCGAGGAGCGTCACATCAAGTCTGAGGTAGGCGTCGTGGTAGTCTCCGAGATTTTGGCAATCCAGCTCACACCACATGGACTGAGCATGGTTATAGTCATCCTCAGAGATGCCCGAGCCTTGCAGTTTGCTATAGAAGTTTGCTCGAGGAGGAAGCGACGTCTCCGCAAACTTGGTAGGGTCTGTGATGTATTCGTAGGGGTAGACCCCCTTACGCCTGAAGAGACCGGCGTCCAAGTTCGGAAAATTCGCAGAGGTGATAAGCATTTTCTCGTCGCTAAGCTTCCCCGCAAGAGCATCGAGGCTGGCTGGGAGAAACCTCAGGGAGTCGAGGAAGCGAAGTTCGACGGTAGAGTCGGATTCTGGGATTGGCACTCGTTTGCTCACACTGATGTAACGCTCCTCGTTCTGCGCCAGGACGTTGATTCGCTCGTTGTCGTACCCAAGATGCTTGATCAGGTGGTGAAAATCGTACCCCGAGCCGTTGTGAAAAAACACAGGGATGAAGCGCGGGTCCCGGGCCAAGCGGTTGCAATCGTTGCACCAAGAACCAACGTACCTACCGTTAAAGTGATCGTGGTGTCGGACTTTACAGTTGTTGGCGGTGTACTCCTTGACGCAGACAGGGCAAGCAATAGCCTCGTCGTGTCTACGTTGATCGTCGGGGGTCAGTGGGAGCATAGACTTGGGGGTCAACAGCACCTTCCCTATCTCGATAGCCTCGACAACCATCCTCTCGAGGAAGTGTTTGGCAGCGTCGGGACCACGGTACACGTAGGGCTCGGGGGCGATGTGTTGGTCTCGTCGCACGACAACGTATGCGAAACTGGATGCCTCGTGGAGTTGGTAAGAGGTGGTGGAAGAAACTTCAGGATCGGGATCGCAAGTGGACAGGGGTTTGAGGAAGGCCTCGAAATCCGTGATGATGATGGCGGGGTGCTCTACCATGGCACCGTGCATGTGGAAACGTTCCACGGTGCCAGGTTCGGGCAAGTCTGCCAGCCCAGGTTCGTTGGCATTGCAGTAGAGCTTGTGGTTAGCAAGCTTCTCGGCAGCGATGTTGCGGCCTCTGATGCGCTGGTAATCCTGCCATTCTCGATTACGAAATTTAGACAAGCACCTGGGACAAACTTCTATGTGGTGTTCGTCTTTGCTCAGCTGGCTCGAAACAAGTCTAGAGAGAGAACGGATGAGGGTGTAGTGATGGTGAGTTTCATTCTTGATGAGCAGAAGGTGAATTTCCTGCGCACCGTCGTCGTCTACGTCGCTCACCCGAATGGGGTACACCACATTTTCGTCGATGAGGCCATAAACGTTGATGGCCAACCGAGGGTTGTGTGTACGGGCCTCAAACTTGCGAATGTCCGAAAGCGCCACCGGATAGTCAATCCCAGCAATGGCATCTTCCAGCTCAGGCTCGTAGGGTAGGTAGTGGTTAACTCGGTATGGATGGTTTTTCCAGTCGACAGGGTGCAATGCTGCAAGCACAGACCAGAGAAAGCACTTGGCGTCACTGTTTTGAATGTTCAGGACGGCCTTTTTATCCTCAATCGCTTCTGGTAAGCGGACGTAGCTGGAGGCGGAGAGAGGCACAAACTTGGAAAGTTTGACGCGCAGCTCGTGAGGCTCACCACACAGCGAACCCCCCGAGCCCTTAGCTTCATGTTCTTCTTGCTTTGCCAGCAGCTCCTCGACAAACTTGTTGTAGATGTCCTCGAGGTTGTCGACATCCGCCAAATGCAGCGTCTTCGCCTTGGTGTTGTGGCAGAAGCTGTAAATTTCATCAGACGGCTTCTTGTACCAGCAACAAAGCGATGCGTAGAATTTAGTGGAGGAGTGTGTAGCCAGTGCATTACTAAAAATAGAAACTATTTCTGCTTGCTTCTCCTCTAAAAAGCTACGCACGTCGCATGAGCCATCCGACAATTGAATGTAATCTCCTAATATTCCCCCAAAAGCAGACCGGTCTGCTTTTATCGCAGGCTTGACGCGTTTAGCAGGTGGTGCATTGATGGAGGCTGCTTCTGCCTTCCTCTTGGTTGAGCTGGTCGACGGTTGAGCCCCAGATGTATTTTTGCTTAGACAAGTAAGCTTATGCTTCTTGACATACGCAATTGTAATGTATTTATTGCATCCGGAACACAATTCGGTGGCAGCCAAATGCTTGCTTGGCACGCAGGTGCGACAATGTCTTGCAAAATTTTTGCTTGATATGGCTGTTTTGCACACAGGGCAACTTTTCATGGAGCGCATTTTTTTTTGGGTATGTTTATTTATATGTGATCGGTTGGTGGTAGAGCGTTGTCTTCTTCAAATATGTGCTTTAATCAACCCTATAAAAAAATTGAAAAAATATATAAGAAAAATATGATTGTAGATAGAAAAAAAATAAATATTGTATGCATGTGTAATTCTATTTAGCTTATTTTTGCTAGACACAAATCTTCTTCAGATTTTATTGCCCACTAATATATTTTTTCTACCAATTTAATAGAAGTGTGAAACTATGAAAATGTTCTGAGACAATCTTCTCTAGAATATTCTTCCCCAAAGCTAATGTTAACAACCTGTTGTAATCTAAGCATCGTGTGTATTGCATCCGGCGAAGCCACGCTAACGCCCAAGCAGCTCGCTATTATGTACCTGCACGCTCCGGATATGCTGATGATCTTCCATCCCAGCTCGCTGTTGTGTGCCTGTATGCTCCGGTTATCTCGCTCGCTCTGAAACAAAATATAAACAAAACAAATTGTATACACCCAAGCGACCCGCTATTATGTACTTGCACGCTCCAGATGTTGCGGGGTAGGTGTACTGACGAGGCTCACCGTTGTGTAACTTTCGTCGTCCCAAGGCCTACGTATTGTTGATAGCACACGCAGAGAGGAGAGGGAGCAAAATTGTAGTTTTTCTAGATGTGTTTGCGCCATAATACAGAAATAATAAGAGGCGCCAGCGCGTGCGCGTGTGTATATGGCACATCGTTCCCGAGAGAGGTTTACAAAAGTCACGATATACAAACATTAGTGTCCCCGGGACTTGGAAGATTACGATAAAGTGCATTCGTACTTCAAAAATGAGAAAATGCATTATTTACTCATCACGCTGTGCCAGCACAACGAATAAATACGCGAAACGTAATCTACCGATAGGCGCGCGCGCGCGTGTGTGGCACATCGTTCCCGAGAGAGGTTTACAAAAGCCGTGTCCGGATTGGCAAGCGCTCCATCCCGTTCTCCCCCGTTGCTCTCGCGTGCACTCGAAGTCGCGTCCAAGTCGTCCGAATCTGCATGTCCCCTTGTAGTACGCCTGTCACTTTTCCCGCCAGGTGTCAGCCCGAACTTCACCCACCGCGCTCTGGGGCGCAAACAAACATGACAATGATTTCCACCTAACTACTCACATTAAAAAATATAACACGCTATTTCATCATTTACGTTTTCTGCATTCATTATCGATAAAATATTAAAATATAACTGAGTTTTACATCCTCTAATCAGTAAATATTGTCTGTACAAAATGAAAGTTAGAATATGGCTGCCAAGCGCAGCGTCACAGCGAGTTCAAGCGTGCATCTGTCGCGCCTCCCTCCGACTCCACGTCTACCGCAAATTCAGACAACAGAGATTGGCTGAGTCCCGGATGGAACAGCGCTCTAGGTGACATCTGCTGCTGATTCGGACGCAACCCCGGCCACTTCTATTAGTCAGTGTAGGTTAGCTTCGCCTGTAAAATATCACATGATGAAATATTCTTCAGGTAAGTTGGCAACATTGAACCGCAATTGATGTTACCAGTGTTGTCAACTTCTATTTGTAGGTTAGCTTCGCCTGCAAAATATCACATGGTGAAATATTCTTCAGGTGAGTTGGCAACATTGAATCGCAATTGATGTTACCAGTGTTGTCAACTTCTATTTGTAGGTTAGCTTCGCCTGTAAAATATCACATGGTGAAATATTTTTGAGGTGAGTTGGCAATATTGAATCGCAATTGATGTTGCCAGAGTTGCCAATTCCCATTTGTAGGTTAGCTTCGCCTGTAAAATAATATGTGGTGAAATATTCTTGGGGTGAGTTGGCAACACTGATCGCCAATTGATGGCACTCAACCCGTGCACCTCCACTAATCAGTGTTGGCAACTCCCATTTGTAGGTTAGCTTCGCTTGTAAAATATCACATGGTGAAATTTTCTTGGGGTGAGCTGGCCACACTGCGAGAAAAGCCTCAAGCAGTGTTGCCAGCTCCTTGCTTGAGGTTAGGTTAGACCCAAAAACAAAAACCTTGGTGATTTTTTCAAGTGAGGAGTTGGTAACACTGCGAGCGCCACCGAGCGCCATTTTCGGGCGTTGAACCGGCTTGATCCTACTACTTATGACGCCTAGCTAATCGCGTTTCATACGTGACAGAGCGCTAACCGCGCGTATTTACATTGAAAGCAAGCCTAAGGGGCTAATAGAAATCTCAAATTCGAAGGTACACGGGAAATAAACCAAGGAGGCGGTTAGATATTTTATCATGTAATGCTATATTGTGTCCACCCCTGCAGTGTGTGTGTGTGAGTGCATGATAGAATGAGAGTGAGGGGATATGTAATGGTTACATGATCATTGTTGTGTTTATTTTTACCGAATACACGTATATATATTCGTTATCCTACAGGTGTTCTTGATTCATTTATATATATATGTATAGATGTATATCCTCGTATGGTCGATATTTTTGGTTTTAGTCCTGAGTTTGAAGCTGTATAGCTTGTCTCCATTGACCAGAAGGGTTATAGTTTTCTATTATTACCACAATTATTATTATTATTATTGCTATAATTGAATAACAGCACCACTTTATGCACGACGTGGCTTACCGCCGGAGGTGTAAATAACCGACCCGGTGACATGAACCTGGACTTAAACCGTTAGCTGGTGGTAGGAATCGTGTTTCCTTAACCGGAGACGCGAACCAAGGACCGACGACCGTCCAAGCGGGCGGCCGCGGAACCCTGAACCTACGGACTAGCGGTAGAGTTGTTTGGCACCTCGAACTGGGGACTTCGGTCTCCAGGACGAATGGTCAAACCCGTTACAAGATCTCCTATTATTCAGGCCAAACTAATGGACATTTTGGTGAATTGTGTTATTGACACAGGTAGTGAGTGCTCTATCCTTAGTCATTCGGTGTGGACTAAGTTAGTGGAAGAAGTTCCAGGCATACGAATTCAAAAAGTACCAGAGGTAAGGTTGGTTGATTTCTCTGGAAGTCACAGGAAACGAGTTTATGGAAGTCGTAGTGTTGAATTGGAAATTGGTGGAATGAATTTCAACACAGAAGTGTTTATCCTCAGAGGTTTCGGAACGGACCTTCTATTAGGAATGCCTTTTCTTAAGCAGCATGAAGCTGAGATTAGCTTCAAAGATAATAAAGTAATTTTATACTTCGGAAGGACTCCTGAACATGAAGAGGGAAATCCCTTAAATATACGTAGATATAGTACGCTACGTCCAAAGAATCCAAGAAGAGGATGATGAATGGATGAATAGCCCTGAGGACCTCAAAGAGAAGGTCGAAGCTATAAATATATTGAATGATTCCCAAAAGCAGGGGTTGTTTGAAGTGTTGCTACGCTATTTAGAGGTGTTTTCTGAAAGACCAGGAACGATGGAAACTGCTGAATGTGAAATTATGTTGAAAACCTCTGAACCTGTCCACCGGGCTCCATATCCGGTACCGAAAGCTTTTGGAAAAAGAATTAAATCTATGGAAGACGTGGAATATCATACAACCTTCCGTCTCTCCCTACCTGAATCCTTTACTGGTTGTCGACAAGCCTGACGGAAGCGTAAGACCGTGTTTAGATTTTCGGCAGCTCAATGCTATCATGATTATACCAAAAAGTTCAGTTCCACCCATTGACGAGAGTCTTCAAAGATTCAAAGGTTCTCGATATTTTACCAGTTTGGACCTGTCCTCTGGATATCTACAAATTCCTTTAAAACCTGTGTGCAGAAAGTATACTGCCTTTTCTTATAAAGGTCGGCAATACGAATTTTTGAAGATGCCTTATGGCCTGTCTAATGCTGTTTCAACTTTTGTTTCGGTAATGCATAAAGTTTTTGGCCCCGAGACTGAAGAATATCTAACTGTATACATTGATGATCTTCTAATTTTTGATGCAGATTTTCAATCTCATTTGAGGCATATTGAAAAGGTCCTCCATAGATTGGAAGAAGTGGGTCTCAAAGTTAAATTAAGAAAATGTGATTTCGTAAAGGGAGAACTAGTATATCTCGGACATCTCATCTCTGGAGACACAATTAAGGTAGATCCCAAGAAAAACGAAGGCATCCTTAAGTTCCCTCAACCTAAATGTAGGAAAGACGTTAGAAAATTTTTGGGATTGGCTAACTGGCAAAGGAAGTTTATTAAAAACTTTTCGGCAAAGACAGAACCACTAGTGAAGCTATTATCCAAGGCTTGTACATGGACTTGGAATCAAGATCAAGAAACAGCTTTTAACCAGCTCAAAGAAGAATTAGTTGGTGCCTCAGCCTTAGCTCAACATAATCTGAACCAAGAATTTTGCATTCAGAGTGATGCCTCTACTAAAGGTCTTGGTTGCATACTGTTTCAAGAAGAAGGAAGTGAAAAAGCCATCATCCAATATGCTAGCCGAAAGCTAAAGGATAATGAGATGCACTATTCTATTCACGAGTTAGAATGCTTGGCAATATTATTTGGTGTAAATAAATTTGAAATTTATTTAAAAGGAAGACACTTTAAAATCTACACAGATCATAGAGGTCTAATTTGGCTACAAAATTCCAAGAACTGGAACTGTCGCCTTACTAGGTGGTCATTAAAATTACAATCTTACTCTTTCGAAATAATTTACATTAAAGGAAAGGATAATGTAATTCCCGATGTACTCAGTAGGTATCCAGCAGAGGATAACCATATAGAAGAGAATCCCAAGTTTTTTCATGTAAATTACATATGGCAAGAACGAGAAGAGCTAGAGAATGCTGAGAATTGGACCAAAGCACAAGAAACTGATAATTTTTGTCAGCCTATCATTAAGCTTCTAAACCAAAACTCCCAAGAAGACTCTCCTTTAGAGGCCAAGTTGCGAAAATTATACCAAGTTCATGGGAACTTATTGTTCAGAAAGACTTCTGGTGACGAAATTTCGTGGAAATTATGTGTTCCTGAGCAATTTAAAACCAAAGTTATAAAAGACAACCATGATGAGCAAGGACATTTTGGGTTGGGAAAAACTCTTAAAAGGGTTAAACTCCGATACTTTTGGCCAAAGTTAAAGCAAGATATAGCTAGGCATATCAGAGACTGTCTTACTTGTGCTAAAACTAAAATGGATAAGTTGGGCATTCTTAAGGAAAAACTCCACATTAGTCAAAAGGAGCCTCATGAACTATTGTCAATTGATTTAATAGGTCAATTACCTATCTCACAAGGTTATCAGTATATACTATCCCTTGTGGATGTAGGTACCAAGTTCGTATCAGTTTATCCATTACGTCGTGGAACTGCCAGAGAAGTAGTAAATGTAATGGAAAGAGGTTTCTTTACACATTTCCCTAAAGTAAAAGCCATCTTATCCGACAGAGGGACTCAGTTTACGTCACACATATGGAAGGAATACCTTGACGGCAAGCAAATCAAATATTTCTTCACTACAGCTTACCACCCCAGTAGTAACTCCATAGAGAGAATGAACCAAGAAATAGTCAGACTGCTTAGACTGTTTTGCCATAGTGAACATCAGCGTTGGTCAAAACATTTAACAGACATTTCATGGTTGCTGAACAATTCTGTGTCCGAAGTTACTGGATATGCTCCTTCGGAATTATTCTTTAACCGACCGGTGCCCAATGAAGTGCTGGACCATTTCACCTGGCCCAATGACGAAGCTGACGCCCAAATTACCAATTGGAACCAAAAGTTATTCCTCGCTAAGACCCGTGAGAGAAGAAAGTGTGAAAAACGCAAGTTTAAAACTAAAGGACATGCCCGGGAATTACGCGAAAATGACTTAGTGTTAGTGAGGAATCACAAGGTTAGCTCTAGAAGGACTAGAACTATAGCTAAGCTTTTCGAGGTGTTCATCGGCCCTTTCATTGCCACTGACCTTCGAAACAACACTGCCTTGCTGGTTCATCCCAAGACGAAGCAAAGTGTGGATCGAGTGAACTTCGATAATCTGCGCCTATTTCAGTGTTCCCCCCGACGGAGAAGTGAAATACTAGGGGAGATCAATGTGTGTTAAGTGTTCAAAAAAAAAAAAAAAAAAATTCAGAAATTTGGAATTTGAATTAAGAACTTGAACTTAAATTTCTTCAAAATTTTTCCCCAGGAGAGGGGCATTTGTAATGATCCTGAGAGATCATTCTCATTAGTAACGCTAATGTTTATTTACTCGGTGTATATGTAACCATTGTTATTAGGTTCAAAGTTATTTTATTTACTTGTTCAATGTTACGTGTGTTAATACCTGCTTTGATAATTGTGTTTATCAGTAGTGATTTATTATTATTCTCTTAATAAGGCCCTGCGTGGTCGCAAAGAATATGTAATATTTCTTATAATTGTATATTAACGTTTAGCACACGTTTAATATTATAATATGTATTTATCGTTTGTGCCTTGAGCACGTAGTTCAATCGTCTACCGTAGAGATGGCCTTGCCTGCTCTAGCACGGTTCCACGTAGTTCGCGTGAAAGGCGCTAGAGGCGCTACCTGAACCGAGGCTATATAACCAGTCGCGGAGCAGATTTTCTTCAGTTGGCTTTCAGGTCGGCTCACGATAAGATCTCTCTTACCAACTGACCCGGAAGAAAGGAGCACTCCGCTCTTGCGAGAGGCCAAGCTTCTTAAAGAAGGAAGGAAGGAAGGTGCACTCCGCTCTTGCGAGAGGCGAAGCACCCGAGAAAAGCCGCACTCCGCCTTCCAGCGAGAGAGGTTGACCTCTGCCTTTGGCAAGAGAACCCACTCCACTTTCGAGTGAGAGATACCCACTCCGCTTATTGGCGAGAGAGAAAAACTCCACTTTAGAGTGAGAGGACCCGCTCCGCTTGTTGCGAGAGGCTTCCTCCCCTATCAACCTGCGGCACCCCGCCAGGGTAGTGTGGCGTGGGGTTTCTAGGCAACCGCCCAGAAGGAAAAATTACAGGTCAGTGAGATACTACGGTTATCGTGAGGGTGACCCTAATAGATGCCCCTTTGTTCCCCGAAAGCCAACAGTTCCCTGTAAAAGCCTGCAGCTATAGAAGTCGGCGCTAGCAAAGGATTGCACTTCCTGACTTTTGTTGGAGCTAAGGATACGACCCCAGAGGACAGCGCAGCAGTGTATCTGTTCCCAGTTTACGGCAGTTTGCAGAAGCCATTCTCCCCCCATTGTGTGGCAATATATTGGCCAAGTGAGTGTAATATCCTACACGGGCGTGTGCTAAACTTACAACGTTTATAGTTGCATAAGTGTATCCAGCTACATTCATTAAACTTTCTCTAACGTTGGACAGTGTACTTATTCCCGATCCCTGAGTGAAATAGAGTCTCATATCACCGCTGGAGAAAAGGTTAGCATGATGGGTAAAACTTTGCAGAGCGTATGGTGCTACTGATTGGTCGTGGCCAAGTTAGTAGACTTGCACCCAGCTGACGTGCTCGTGTACGTGTAGCAAGCACTTTTCTCGAGCAGGACGTTGCATGCGACTGAGAGT